>NW_005354291.1:2779097-2789894 GCF_000412655.1 Myotis brandtii | reverse complement strand
CAGGCGCATTACCATTAGCCTCCTCACTCCCAAGCTCCAAGGGCCCTTCCTTTGCCTCCATAACTTGTTTCCTCAGCCCATTTCTTCTACGAATTACTTCTTCTACCTCTGTGATTTAGTAAATAAATGTTCTCTTATAGTTTGAGTCTTGGCTCTGAATTCTTTCCTAGCCAGAACCCAAGTACCAAGGTTGCTGCACTGGGGCCTGGTCTGACCCCACCTGTCTAACACCTCGTGCCCCTCCCACCGCTGCCAACAATACTATTTTGAAATTAATAAAAGAAAGGCATTAATACAGATATGTTACTGCAAATAGTATAACATTATCCCCCAGAGAGTAAGCATTCTAAATGTAACCTCAATCTACCTCATCTCTATTTAATGTGTTTGACCTCTCAACAATGAAGTATAGTAAGAAAGAAAAAAAAAAAGATAATCTCAATAAAATAAAGATGCCATGTCAGTGGGCTGCCATTTCATGTTTAGTGTATAAACAAGTCAGTAGATGTTAACAATATATTATACTTATAACTGATAGTAGGCCCAGAAATGCCTTAGAAAGAGAACAAAATTACTAATTGATGAAGATTAGGAAAAAATGTTGGAGCAGTTTAGAGCAACCCAATTAAAAGGATATTTTAACAAGGATGCTAGAAGTTCTATATACCATGTATGCTACGGCAGCATAGAGCCTCAGTATACAAAAGGCAGTACTAATGAAAATGGTTTTAAATGATGCTCAGAAAACCTTTCTGAGCCTCCCCCCTTCCCATTTTTTTAAAGAAAAAATTAAGAATAAGACTGTGGTTATTTTGTGGTTAAATATATACAATTACATATATAAAACAAACCTCATAGAACAGTGCTTAACACAGATGAAAAATTTTAAAATACTACCAGTAGCTATTCCAATTTTGGTTTGTGGGAGGACATAGCAGGAGCAAAAAGGCAGATGAGAAAATTATTTTTCTATGAAAACCTCTTCTGTAAAAGCGCACAAAACATGTTCTACATTACTTGGAAATAACATTGTCTTTTGGACTATGTAACTAAAAGTTTGAATTCTGGCCCTTTAAAATTTTGATGGAGAAAATAAGAGATGTGGAACTACTAGTGTACATGAAGGTGGATATACAAACACAGCGAGAAATAGAAAATGGCTAAGCTTTCAGCTTTTAAGGGATTTTATAACCCTTCTTCATAGGACAATGACACATACACCCACACTATTTTTTAAAATATATTTTTATTAATTTCAGAGAGGAAGGGAAAGAAAGAGAAACATCAATGGTGAGAGAGAATCACTGATTGGCTGCCTCCTGCATGCCCCCTACTGGTAGTCAAGCCTGCAATCCGGGCATGTGCCCTGACATGGAATGGAACTGTAACCTCCTGGTTCATAGGTCGACACTCAACCACAGAGCCATGCCAGCTGCGCCACCCACACTATTTTTTAATTGTTAAGTGTAAGAGTTAAAAAATTAAAAAATACAAATATACTTAATAGTGGGGCTCATTCTTATAAGATTGATTAGACAATTTCTAACACATTTCAAGTCACATAATTACACATTTCAAATATGTGTAGAAAGTAAAATATATAGCTTCATCAACTGTTCTTTATTCCTATGAGAAAACTAGGGGCCCAGCATGCGAAGTCACGTGAGACCCAGGACCCAGAGTCCCGTGGCTCAGCGGGACCCAGAAAGAGTTCTGCGGCTGCTGCCACCGCCGCGGGAGGAAGGACCCAGAAACACACCTGCGCCTCCAGTCAAGTCCTCCAGAGTCAAGTCCCCGCCCACCCGCACACACGCAGCCCCGCCCACCCAGCACATGCAGCCTCCTGCTGATTGGTCATTAGGCATGATGGCGTGATGACCACAGGCTTTTTATATAATAGATGAAGGCTTTTATTCATAACTGAAAAAATATTTACCATTGGGTCCCACTTTGTTTTAAATAATGTGCAAGGCACTGAAAATGCAAAGATACACACAGTGTTTGTCCTCAACTCAATCCCTTAATTTATGGAGAGCAAAACTATCTTTACATGCCAAAGAGCAGCACAGAAATATCATATTCAACAACCAGGGTAACATTTTTCACTGGAGTGTTGGCGATCACTTGGAAGAAAAGACAAAAGGAAAAATATTTAGAAAAAATTAAATTAAAACTAGAGAGAAAAAATAGGAAAGGAAAAAGTATATAAATTCGATCTAAATGGTATGTTGAGAGTTGATAATATACAAAGAAGAGTGGTGTTGACAGTAATGTTTATTTAAGGTTAATATGTTTAAAAAGGATAATTTTAATCTCAATTTTCTTACTTTGGAAAATCAGTGATGAGAAATACAAGATGCAATGTTCAAAAAAGTCAAGCGATTACAATTAGACCAAAGGATGTGTACTGAAAAGATATGTTTAGGCTTCATTCTCACCCTGTAATTCATGTTGAGTGGTGGAATAGAATGAGATCATCTTGGTGATTCACAATGGTTCATTGGGGGGAAGAACTGGCATAGTGCCCTTATGAGTAATAAATGCTAAGTGTATGACTATAATTAACAGTAATATAGTAAGAAAATTTTAAAGTTTAAAACTAATATATTACACATGAAAGGTACAGTTACAGAAGTGCAAAGGGAAAGTCAATTAAGTAACATTTTATTGAATATATTTGTTTCTAGAGTTTAAGCAGTGAAACACTGCTCAAAATATGATCAATTGCACAAACATATAAGGATTTCCCAAGTAAAATTGTTCTCCCTGCAAGGAGGTAGCATTACTTTAATGAGACCTTCATGTTATAGATTATGACTCTAGAATTCATGAATAAACTTGAAATGGAGAAGTCATAGATGACTGAATTTGGGTTATCTAACCCAAAAAAGACTGGGGTATAATTGCAAGGCCAATGTATGTGTATTATATTTACTGATATTTTGCAGCAACCACTAAGCAGAAGTGGCATGGCTATATTCCTTTCATGTAGGCTGGTCTCCATGGAAAGTCAATTTATGATTGGATAGTTGAGCAGGAAAGGGAAATCAGTTGTGTGATTGAATATTTAATGGCACTAGGCACCACAGGGATGAGATACCTACCTCAAAACTTTTATTATATACATGTCAATTTCTGGCTCATTGCGATTTTATTTTATGTTTTCTAGCTAAATATTTCTTTTCAGTTTGAGATTTTTATACATTTTACATTTCATTAGGCTTGAGTTGCTAAAATGATATTTAACCCAGCATGCTTTGTTAGAGTTTTGGGTGTTTCTAAGGTCTTTAGTTAGAAATTTCAACCATCTTTCTGGTTATTCCCACAGGTAACTGATCGTACTGAATAGCTGTAGATTGTACTAGTTTAATTCTCAGAAGCCATCTTCTTTCAATAATTTGCAAGTGGTTGGAATAATACACATTCTTTTCCGGTTCAGCTTATAAACTTTATTTTTGATCATATAGCAACCTCTCAAGTGAAATTGGGGCGGGGGGAGAAATATACATTTTTTATCTCATTTAGTTAATAAAATATGCTATTTTTTTGCATTCCACTCTACAAAATATCTTTATATCCCCAAAACCAATATATCTACATATTGTGAAATAGTAAAAATGTAATTTTTTAATTTTTTTTGCTGCAAAAAGCTTTATTGTTTTATTTGGTCCAATGCATGGAGAGGGCTCCAGGGTGGTTAAAAGAATGGCTAGTAGTTTCAGGAAGAGGCTCAGGTAAAAGCCAGAGACGCCAGGGGGATGCAGGGGGGAGGGGAGGGGCGGTCTGGGCTCCAAAGGCTGTTAGTGGTGCTTGAGAGTGAGCCTTTGGAAGAGATACTCGCCCAGCCCAGCCTGGGGGCCGGCAGCCTGCGGAGGTGAGGCAGGTGTCGCCCATCTTCTTGATGAGTTTCACCTCTTCTCCCGGAAGTGGTTCTGCAGGAAGTCCCAGAGCTGAGGGTCTGCGCGGGTAGAACCCAGGGCCTGCAGCTCCACAAGGGCCTGGTTCAGGTTCTTCTCCAAGGCCAGGGCGGCTTCCATGGCGTCCTGAGTTTTGCCCCAGTCATTCTGGGAAGGTTTCTGCACGTCCTGGGAGAGAATGCGGCAGCCATGCTGGTTTTGCATCTTTAAGAGATGCTCAGCGCCCTCGGCTTCTTCTCCGCCAACTCTCAGAAGAAACGGCCCCCGCCCTGGAGAGCCACGTCACCGTTGGTGGGAATAGAAACCCAGAGAGAGGTAGGTGTGGGGGGCCCACAGAGGCAGGCTGGCCAGGCGGTTGACCGCAGCCTTCCCCTCGGTGGAATAATTCTGATAAATTTGGGAGCTCATGGTTGTTCAGCAATAAGGACTTAAGGTAGAAAAGAACCCAGGGTGTTGGCTGGTCCCGGAGGTGGTCCTGAAGGTGGTGACTGATATGACGCAGGAGAGTGGCTGGAGGCTGGAAGAAGGGGCGTCCCTGGGTCTGTTCCGTCCAAACACTGTTGATGCAAGAGACAGATCCGGGACCTCCAAGTGCGCTGCCAAGAATGTAAATATTAATGACTAAAATTAAATTATATCCATTCATGAAATAGATAGTAGTACTATTCATACCTTCAGAATTCCAGCTACCAAGCAGATTTGAGGACACAAGATTAATTTTATCTTGAACAAGTTATGTTTGTATTCCTTTGAGTGTTTTTCCAGAAGACAGTTACTAGTGACATATGCATCTCAAGGATAAAGAAAGGGTAGAGTCCTGGCTTCAGTTGGTTGAGTGTCGTCCCATGCACCAAGAGGTCGCAAGTTGGATTCCTGGTCAGGACATATGCTGGGATTGCAGGCTCCATCCCCAGTAGGAAGCATGTAGGAGGCAACTGATTGATGTTTTCTCTCTTTCCCGTTCCCTTCTTCTCTTTCTCTAAAAATCAATAAAAATGTATTTTTAAAAGGAAAGAAAGGATAGACAACTATGCCTTGGTTATGACAATTTATGTCATTGACAATTATATGAGAATGATTTATCTTGAACATGAAGCAGAAACCAGATTTCAGTGGGTGGGAAAGTATATAAGACATGTTTAAACAGAGTATAGAGGAGATTATTTCAAGAAGCTTGGCTGTGAAGGGGAGGAAAAAGAGAACCAGGTTGTTGCCAGGCAGAGCCTGAGGTGAGAGAGGTTACTTTGTTTGCTTTGTGTTTTTATGGGAGAGATTTAGGCATGTTTAAATGCTGAATGAAAACCCAAACAAAATAAGAGGTAGAAGATACTGCAGATGGTATCTTACAGTATTAACATTACAAATATTTGCACAGAGATTAAGCAAACTGATGTCATTTTAGGCATTATCCAAATATTTTTTAAAAAAAATCATGCCCTAGCTGATTTGTCTCAGTGGATAGAGTGTCGGTTTGCGGACTGAAGGGTCCCGGGTTCAATTTCAGTCAAGGGCACATGCTCAGGTTGCAGACTCGATCCCCAGTAGGGGGTGTGTAGGAGGCAGCCTACCAATGATTCGCTCTCATCATTGATGTTTCTATCTCTCTCTCCCTCTCCCTCTCTTCAATCAATAAATCAATAAAAATATATTGAAAAAACACTGAGTGATGAAAGTGATAAACTTAGAAGGGTGGTAGGCAGGCTGGAAGTGTCACGTTTACAATTGGATTTGTTTTAATTGATTAAGGTATTTATATGTGTCCAATTGGGGTTGTTTTATTGTGCTAGGAGCCAGTCGTAGCAGGTGCCTTGGTGCTTCTGACCATATGTGGGGTCCGCTGAGTGCCCAGGGAGTCGGCAGCAGAACCCTTCGCTGGCTGTAGCAGACCACTGCACTTTCCTCTCGGTTTGCTGTATGTACCAGGATACTTCCATCTGCCTTGGCTAGGCCCCCCCCCCCACCAAAACCTTTGACTTCATATCTTCAATTTTCTAAAGAACAGCTACCCATATTTAAAGCTTGGACCCTAGATAAATGAAATTTCTTTAAAAAAATATTTTTTTATTGATTTCAGAGAGGAAGGGGGAGGGAGAGAGAGAGAGAAACATCAACAGTAAAAGAGAATCATTGACCAGCTGCCTCCTGCTCACCCCCAATTGGGGATCTAGCCTGAAATCCAGGCATGTGCTCTGACCTGGAATTGAACTGTGACCTCCTGGTTCATGGGTCCACACTCAACCACAGAGCCACACTGGCTGGATTAAGAATTCTTAAAAGGAACAGATTTAAAGAACAACTCCATATCAAATTATAACTTTGGAAAAAGAAATCAGGCAAAAAGTTTAAAAAGAAAGTGTTAATTCTGCGTGAAAAACTTTAGAAAGTAGTGTTTCTGACTCTAGACAGATTTTTTTTAAGATTTCATTTACAGTCATCAGCTTTGCCTATTACGAACCATCCTTAGCTTTTAAGAAGTATGATTGATATGCCAAGAGAAGAAATACAGTGGAATCATATGAAATGCTTACCTAATACCAGAGAAGGCAGCAAAAAAGAATAAAACACATAAAAGAACAAGGCCACGAATAGAAAACAGTTACAAATTTGGTAGATATTTATCTCCAAGGTGCTCAGAAACAGAACTGTCTGCTACTGTGATGGTGACAGTTGCCACCTCTTCTGCTTAGATCACTTTGCACACCAGCTGGCACGGGTTCTGATACTTAGAAGCCATCCCTGCCGATGCTGGAGATCAGAAGAGTGGGCGGAATCTTTTACACAGCAGTTCCCCCCTTATTCATGGCTTCGCTTTCCATGATTTCAGTTATCCATGGCCAACCGCAGTCCGAAAATATTAAAGGGAAAATTCTAGAAATAAAGAATTCCTCAGTTTTAAATTGCACGCCATTCTGAGTAGTGTGATGAAATCTGACACCATCCCGGTCTGTCCCACCTGGACATGAATCATCCCTTTGTGCAGCGTATCCCCGCTGCATATGCTTAGTCACTTAGTAGCCATCTGGGTTGTCAGATTGACTGTCGTGGCATTGCAGTGCGTGTGTTCAAGTCACCTTTCAAAGTGACCCTATAGCTCAAGAGGTTCGATGCTGGCTATTCGAATACACCAAAGAGAAGGCTGCAAGGTGCTTCCTTTCGGTGAAAAGGCATGTGTATAGGAAACCCATAGGATTTAGTAGTATCTGTAGTTTCATACATCCACTGGTGTGTGTGTGTGTGTCATAGAATGTAACCCCTGCAGAAAAGGGGGGACTACCGTATTCAGTTATAAACCTTACAGCGGTGCTGCCATGAGTTCCACGTATCTTCTTGAAGTTTTAGTGAAACACTCCTCTCAGTTTCATTCCTCAGTCCTTTCTCTAGGACTAAATCATGAATCCATGTAAACTGGGCCCAACAACTGTCTGAACAGCTGCCACATCATTTTACTCAGAATCACTGTTCGTTCCTTCTCTTCCTGAGATAATGTTCTTAAATCAAACTGTATTCACTTATTCTAAGGAGGTATTATATGGTGGGAGGCACTGGTGACTAAGAGTGACTAGAACCCAGTTCCTTCCTTCAATAAGTTCACATTCTAATAGAAAAGGTAGAGAACAAAATAGATGATTACAATATAGTCTAAAAGTGCTATGACAGAGAAAAGAATATAAATACAGAAGCACAGGGTAGAAGTACTTAGCCTAGACAGAAGGACTATCTACAAATAATATCACAAAAAAAGATATGTTTTGAAAAATAGTCTAAAAGTGCTATGACAGAGAAAAGAATATAAATATAGAAGCACAGGGTAGAAGGACTATCTACAAACAATATCACAACAAAGATATGTTTTGAAAGATGGGAAACAGTTAACTAGGTGAAGAAATATGTTGCAAACAATGTTTCAGACCATGTAAACAGCATGCGCAGAAACACGGAGCGAGAGCCCGGCATTTTCAGGGCTATGATAGCACTCTTAGGGTAATTTCCTTTCCAGAAGTCTCCTTGGTCCTTGGTTCTTTATATGATGTGAAAAGAACTGTCTGGTACTGCACCTCAATCCACCAGATGTCCAGGGGCATTTCTTAAATCAAGGGCTAACGTTAAAGTGCAAAGTGGAATCATGTCTCAGTAAACATGTGCTTTGCACATTAAAAAGAGAATAGTCTAGGAGAGGTAAAATAAGGAGAAAGAGAGACAACATCTAACTCCACGCCCCTCCTGAGATGTCAGGAGATATTACATTTCATGTCTCCTTAGTTCTGGGTCGACAAATGGCCTGGGGAGGTGGTGTCCTCCCAGCTCAGTAAACATGTGCTTTGCACATTAAAAAGAGAATAGACTAGGAGAGGTAAAATAAGGAGAGAGACAACATCTGACTCCACGCCCCTCCTGAGATGTCAGGAGATATTACGTTTCATGTGCTCCTTAGTTCTGGGCCGACAAATGGCCTGGGGAGGTGGTGTCCTCCCAGTAGACCACTGCACTTTCCTCTCGGTTTGCTGTATGTACCGGGATACTTCCATCTGCCTTGGCTAGTTCCCCCACCCCCCTACCCTTGTTTTTAATCTTTATTTTGAAAGTGTTACATAAGTCCCCCTTTTCCCCCCATTGACTCCCTCCAGCCTGCCCCCACCCCCCTGCCCCAGGCCTTCACCACCCTATTGTCTGTGTCCATGGGCCATGCATATATGCATGCAAGGTCTTTGGTTGAATACCTCCCACCCTCCCCTGCCTTCCATCTGAGATTCCACACTTTGTTCCATGCTTCCAATCTAGCTAATTTGTCTTTAATTTTCTTTGCACCTTAATACACAGTGTACTACCTAGAGTGGAGAAATCAGCCAATTATCCCTAAGCAGCCTTAGATGTCAATCAATAAATCAACAAACAACAAGTGTTAGTGAGGATGTGGAAAAGGGAAAACCCTCGTGCACTGTTGGGAATGCAGACTGGTGCAGCCACTGTGGAAAGCAGTATAGAGTTACCTCAAAATATTAAAAATGGAACTGTCTTATGACCCAGCGATTCCACTTCTGGGAATATGTCAGAAGAAACCCAAAATACTAATTCAAAAGAATATATGCACCCCTATGTTCATTGCAGCATTATTGACAATAGCCAAGATCTGGAAGTAGCCCAAGTGCCCATCAGTAGATGAGTGGATACAAAAGCTGTGGTACACTTACATAATAAAAAAAAAGAAGGAAATCTTACCTTTTGCGACGGCATAAATGGCCCTGGAGAGTATTATGCTAAGTTAAATAATACTCAGAGAAAGACAAATACCATATGATTTCACTTATATGTGAAATCTAATGAACAAAATAAACTAACAAACAAAATAGAAACTGACTTACAGATACAGAGAAAAAACTGACAGCTGTCAGAGGGGAGGAGGGTTGTGAGTGAAAAAGGTGAAGAGCTTAAGCAAAGAAAAAAAAAACTCATAGACACAGACAATAGTATGGTGATTACCAGGAAGAAAGTGGGGTGGAGGGAGGTAGAAAAGGGTCAAGGGGTAATGGAAGGTCAGTTATAAACCTTACAGCGGTGCTGCCATGAGTTCCACGTATCTTCTTGAAGTTTTAGTGAAACACTCCTCTCAGTTTCATTCCTCAGTCCTTTCTCTAGGACTAAATCATGAATCCATGTAAACTGGGCCCAACAACTGTCTGAACAGCTGCCACATCATTTTACTCAGAATCACTGTTCGTTCCTTCTCTTCCTGAGATAATGTTCTTAAATCAAACTGTATTCACTTATTCTAAGGAGGTATTATATGGTGGGAGGCACTGGTGACGAAGAGTGACTAGAACCCAGTTCCTTCCCTCAATAAGTTCACATTCTAATAGAAAAGGTAGAGAACAAAATAGATGATTACAATATAGTCTAAAAGTGCTATGACAGAGAAAAGAATATAAATATAGAAGCACAGGGTAGAAGGACTATCTACAAACAATATCACAACAAAGATATGTTTTGAAAGATGGGAAACAGTTAACTAGGTGAAGAAATATGTTGCAAACAATGTTTCAGACCATGTAAACAGCATGCGCAGAAACACGGAGCGAGAGCCCGGCATTTTCAGGGCTATGATAGCACTCTTAGGGTAATTTCCTTTCCAGAAGTCTCCTTGGTCCTTGGTTCTTTATATGATGTGAAAAGAACTGTCTGGGACTGCACCTCAATCCACCAGATGTCCAGGGGCATTTCTTAAATCAAGGGCTAACGTTAAAGTGCAAAGTGGAATCATGTCTCAGTAAACATGTGCTTTGCACATTAAAAAGAGAATAGTCTAGGAGAGGTAAAATAAGGAGAAAGAGAGACAACATCTAACTCCACGCCCCTCCTGAGATGTCAGGAGATATTACATTTCATGTCTCCTTAGTTCTGGGTCGACAAATGGCCTGGGGAGGTGGTGTCCTCCCAGCCATGTCATACAGAAGATATTTGCACTAGCATATTTGTGACCTGAGAGGTGCCAATACCAGGCTGGTAAAACTATGAGAAAACGCAAGCCCTTGTCGGCAACTGACTGAAATGGCAGATGCTAGCTTTCCTAATATGACCCTAACCAGTGCGTTCTCATCATTTGCTGCAAAAACAACTCCAGAAATTATCTGATGAGCTGATGCCCTGTACTAGTCATGGTCATTTGACTTCCCTAACATGTAAGATGTTTGCCAGTAAGAGGAAGGGCAGTTATGTTTTTGAAGCCCATATGTTGGGGTTTCACATTTCAGTATCCACAGAAAATCTAGCTAATTTGTTTGTTTGCTTGTTTTTAATCTTTATTTTGAAAGTATTACATAGGTCCCCTTTATCCCCCCATTGACTCCCTCCAGCCTGCCCCCACCCCCCTGCCCCAGGCCTTCCC
>NW_005354291.1:2775133-2776638 GCF_000412655.1 Myotis brandtii | reverse complement strand
GCCACGGCTGGCTGAAAGCAGGTATCTGGGGTTTATTTACCTTCTATAATTGAAACTTTGTTGCTTTCAGTGGAGCTCAGAGCCGGGCTGCGGCAGGCGGGGAAACTTGGCTTCCTCCATCACTGGAGCAACCAAGCCTCCTGCTTGCTCCAGCTCCGTGGCTGCCGGCCGCCATCTTGGTTGGGTTAATTTGCATATAGTCGCTCTGATTGGCTGGTGGGCATGGCTTGGGGCATAGCGAAGGTACGGTCAATTAGCATCTTTGTCTTTTATTAGTATAGATACAAATAAATTTAATAAAAATACTAAAAAAAATATTAGACTTCATATTACAAACAAGTTAAGCAAACTGCAAAGCTTGAAATGTCATTCTCACAATATGTACACATAGCAATAAATTGTGAACTTAGTATGTTAGGTAGAGCATAAAACCAAAATAATTAGTCATCTAAAGTTCTTTCTGAGAGTATCATGCTAAGTGCAATAAGTCAGTCAGAGAAAGACAAATACCTCATGATCTCACTTATATGTGGAATCTAAGTAACAAAATAAACTGATCCAGAGACATGGAAGCATGGAACAGAGTGCGGAATCTTGGAGGAAAGGGTGGGTGGGTGAGAGGTAATCAAGCAGGGACCTTATCTGTATATATAAAAGCCTAAGTGACCAGTTATGACTGGAACTACTGGTCGACCAGTTGCTATGATGTGCACTGACCACCAGGGGCAGACACTCAATGCAGGAGCTGCCCCCTGATGGTCAGTGCACTCCTACAGCCAACCTCCCATGGCCGGCCAACCTCCCACGTTCCCTCCCCCTAGGCCAGTCCCTCTCCCCATCCCTCCCCCATCTGGCAGGCCCCAGCCAGCAGTGCCAGCAGGCCCTACCTAGCAGCCGGCAGGCCCTGATCATCCCGGTCCCAATCGGGACTGGGTGAGATGGCATAGCCAAGATCTGGAAGTAGCCCAAGTGCCCATCAGTAGATGAGTGGATACAAAAGCTGTGGTACACTTACATAATAAAAAAAAGAAGGAAATCTTACCTTTTGCGACAGCATAAATGGCCCTGGAGAGTATTATGCTAAGTTAAATAATACTCAGAGAAAGACAAATAAATACCATATGATTTCACTTATATGTGAAATCTAATGAACAAAATATAACAAACAAAATAGAAACTGACTTACAGATACAGAGAAAAAACTGACAGCTGTCAGAGGGGAGGAGGGTTGTGAGTGAAAAAGGTGAAGAGCTTAAGCAAAGAAAAAAAAAACTCATAGACACAGACAATAGTATGGTGATTACCAGGAAGAAAGTGGGGTGGAGGGAGGTAGAAAAGGGTCAAGGGGTAATGGAAGGAGACTTGACTTGGGGTGGTGAACACACAATACAATATACAGATGATGTATTACAGAATTATGCACCTGAAACTTATGTCATTTTATTAACCAACTAGAGGCCCGGTAAACAAAAATTTGTGCACTTGGGGGGGGGGGGGCCCCTGCC
>NW_005354291.1:2771180-2773377 GCF_000412655.1 Myotis brandtii | reverse complement strand
AGTTGTTCTCTCTGACATGGCCCTGGATTGCAAAGGAAAGAATATTTCAGAGCATGAATAAAAATACATAAGCTTAACTCCTTGGTCCTTCCTCTTAAAAATAAATAAATAAATAAATAAATAAAATAAAGTTCTCTCTGACATGGCCCTGGATTGCAAAGGAAAGAATATTTCAGAGCATGAATAAAAATACATAAGCTTAACTCCTTGCCTGTCCTTCCTCTTCTGTTCCTTCTTGATCAAGATTACTAACTGAATAAAGTATTTTTGACCTTTTACTGTGATTTCATAACCCTATTATCTCTAGCTTCCCATCTTCTCACTTTTCCCCTGGATGCAATTCACAACAAGCAGAGAAAAATATTCTCATCTGTTGCTCAAACCACAACCAGCCCACTCCTCTTTCATGGCATTTCTTTCCTTCGCATTATGACCAGGTTGTTTACTAGAAAACAATTTATTTTCTCAAATTAACTTTTGAACTAAATGAAGGTATTGTGTAGATTTGGTTTCTACATTTGTTTTCAGAAAAATTTTATGTGCAGAAGAATTGAAAATAATACATTACTGCAGAAATTATTGGTTTATGTAAGTCTTTTAGGTCTGGTAAGAGCCTGTGACTCAAACCTTTGGATTTCAAAACACCTTTAGAGAGTTAAAAGGGTTTAAAGTAGCATCTGGAAAAATAGATAGATTAGAACATTTAATAAAAATAGATTTCAGAATAGTAGACTGAGCTCTAAAACGCCCTTCTAGGTAATAAAATCTATTCTGAAATAAAAAATTAACTTTTATGAGGCCATTATAACATAAACTAGACACAGATTTGATGGACCAGAACTGACTTTATAATATATAAATTATAATGTAATATAGGAAGCATCACAAATCAATGAGAAACAGATTGGGAATTCAAAAAACTGCATTGGCCAAAAACTTCAATGTCATAGTAAGGGTAGGAAGAGACTGTAATGACTTAGTAGACACAACAGAATGTAACATATGGACTTTGTTCAATCTCTGATGCAAAAATGTAAAAAAATACCTCTGAACGATCAGGGAAATCTGAATATGGACTGAGTATTAGTTGGTATTAAGGAATCATTATTAATTTTGTTACATGGGACAAAGAAATGGTAATTATATATATTTTTTAATGGAGGTGTCTTTCTCAGAGAAACAAACTAGATTACTTAAAGGTGAAATGACTGGATGTCTAAGACTTGTTTTAAAGTATTCGAGATTTGAAAAACCACACAAAGCCCTAACCAGTTTGGGTAGGCGGAGAGAGCGGCAACAGATTGGGAATTCAAAAAACTGCATTGGCCAAAAACTTCAATGTCATAGTAAGGGTAGGAAGAGACTGTAATGACTTAGTAGACACAACAGAATGTAACATATGGACTTTGTTCAATCTCTGATGCAAAAATGTAAAAAAATACCTCTGAACGATCAGGGAAATCTGAATATGGACTGAGTATTAGTTGGTATTAAGGAATCATTATTAATTTTGTTACATGGGACAAAGAAATGGTAATTATATATATTTTTTAATGGAGGTGTCTTTCTCAGAGAAACAAACTAGATTACTTAAAGGTGAAATGACTGGATGTCTAAGACTTGTTTTAAAGTATTCGAGATTTGAAAAACCACACAAAGCCCTAACCAGTTTGGGTAGGCGGAGAGAGCGGCAACCTGCAGACTGAAGGGTCCCGAGTTCGATTCCAGTCAAGGGCATATGCCAGGTTGTGGGATCGATCCCCAGTAGGGGGCCAGGAGGCAGCTAATCAATAATTCTCTCTCTTATTATTGTTGTTTCTCTCTCTCCTTTCCCTTTGTCTCTTAAATAATAATAAAAAAAGAAAAAGTGGAGGAGAGAGGGGAAATAAAAAAGACAAATAGTCATTGGTGAAGTCTGAGAATTCATTATGTTATTCTTACTATTTTTGTGTACTGTTGAAAATTTCTACAATGAAAAGCTATTTTAAAAAACAGCAATCAATCTGCCGGCGTGGTTCAGTAGTTGAGTGTTGACCTATGAACCAGGAGGTCACAGTTTAATTCCTGGTCAGGGCACATGCCTGGGTTGTGGGCTCAATCCCCAGTGTAGGGTGTGCAGGAGGCAGCCAATCAATGATTCTCTCTCATTATTGATGTTTCTATCTCTCTCTCCCTCTCTAAAATCAATAAGAAATAT
>NW_005354291.1:2760529-2771114 GCF_000412655.1 Myotis brandtii | reverse complement strand
ATATAATTTTTATTTTATTTTTTTTAAAAACCAGCAATCATTTATTCAAATGAAATCCCACATGGAACAGGAGAAAACAGGCAAAGAGTTTTTCTGGAGGAAGAGAGAGGAGAGGGCTGCAAGCTCCTCCTCCTACTTCACCCTTTCCCAGGAGAGCCCCGGAAAGGTCTCCATGGAACAAGATTCGAAAACTGCTGCATCTGGTTCAACTCCCTAAGATAGCAGAGGCTTTCTTGAAGCACCCTTGGATTTTGGCTAATTTTTAAATTCTTTTCAAATGTTCTCTAATAAATATTCATTACTTTTATAATTTTGTTAAATATCGTCTGGAAATATATGCATTTCACTCGCAGTGTTTATCATTAGTGTTTCTCGGGAAAGAATGGCATAGAAGTCAAGCAGTCTGAATCACTCCCTGATCTTCAGAGTGATACACTATGTCATAGTGAGGCTTATTGGTCCTTTAATTACAGGCCTTTGTGTCACGCAGCTAGGTAGGTAGAAAGTGAAAAGGAATGGCTGAGTCCAGATGAAACAGAGGTCTTTGGTAGAGCTCTCAAACTTCCCTTAGCAAAATGCTCAGAGATTATGAAAGATAATGCCTCATATCATTCTGAACCAATACTTTTTCTACCATGAGCCAAACATACTGTCAATCATATTAAGAACCATGTGCTGATTAAGGAGCATGATGAAATATTTGAGATATGTCACTTAGGGGAAAAAAAGGGCATTCTACTGACTGAATTTTTTTCTTTTAAATTTAAATACACTGCTAGGATATGTGTAAAAGTATTGCAATACTATTTGTTATAATGACATATTTGAGGGGGGGGGACTGAAAGCCCAATAAAAGAGGAATAATTAAATATAGTACAGTATTTTATTTTGTGAAATATTATATAGTAATTAAAATGAGGTAGATCCATATATTTTGACATGAAAATTTATTGTTAAGAATAAATCAAATAAAAGGAGACTTGTGTAATTCTTTAAACAATAAAGAATTTAAATTTAAAAAAATAAATCAAACAATTCACAAACTGTATTTTTACCAATGTATAATTTGGTTACCTTTTGGAAGTGGGTTGGAAGGGGCCTTCACTTTCTTACATACTTTTCTGTCTTTGTTTGCATTTTTGTGATGAGAAGATGCTGCTTAAGTATATTTTATTGATTTCAGAGAGGAGAGGAGAGGTAGCAATATCAATGATGAGAGAGAATCATTGATAGAAACATCAGTGATGAGAGAGAATCATTGATCAGCTGCCTCCTGCATGCCCGCCTCTGGGGACTGAGCCCGCAACCTGGGCATGTGCCCTGACCAAGAATTAGAATAAAACTGTGACATCCTTGTTCATGGTTTGATGATCAACTACTGAGCCACACCAGCTGGGAAGAAGATGTTGCTTTTATAACTAAAGGAGGAAGAGTAGGAAAATAAGAAGAGGAGGAAGAGAAGAAAGAAACAATAGTAACAGTACCACCAGAGCAGTAGAGCAAGAATTTAAAAAAAAAGGGGGGGGGGGTTGCAGCTGCTCCATCAAATGGACATAAGGCCATTATCTCAAGTTGGCCTTGACTATCCAGAGAGGGTGTTATATCACAGCATTATCTTAGTGAAATCAAAGTAGGCTAGAGTACAGTTCTAAATTTTTGCCCCTCAAATGTTGGTTTGCCAAGAGCTGATTTATTTCTGATCTACCTATTAGGTAGGCCTAAAGTTTTTTTCCAAATATGATGCAGATTAAAAAAAACAGGGCATTGGAAACTAAAGATAAAATAAACAAATGGGACTACATCAAAATAAAAAGCTTCTGCACAGCAAAAGAATCATCAACAAAACAACAAGAAAGTCTACTGCAGGGGGGAACATATTTGCCAATGTTATCACCGATAAGGGTTTAATCTCCAACATTTATAGGGAACTCATACAACTTAACAAAAGGAAGATAAACAATCCAATCAAAAAATGGGCAAAGGACCTAAATAGACACCTTTCAAAAGAGGACATTCAGAAAGCCAAGAGACATATGAAAACATGCTCAAAGTCACTAATCATCCGAGAGATGCAAATCAAAACAACAATGAGGTACCATCTCACACCTGTCAGAATGGCTATCATCAACAAATCAACAAACGACAAGTGCTGGAGAGGATGTGGAGAAAAAGGAACACTCGTGCACTGCTGGTGGGAATGCAGACTGGTGCAGCCACTATGGAAGACAGTATGGAGTTTCCTCAAAAAACAAAACATGGAACTCCCATTTGACCCTGTGATCCCACTTCTAGGAATATATCCCAAGAAACCAAAAACACCAATCAGAAAGGATATATGCACCCATATGTTCATAGCAGCACAATTCACCATAGCTAAGATCTGGAAACAGCCTAAGTGCCCATCAGTAGATGAATGGATTAGAAAACTGTGGTACATCTACACGATGGAATACTATGCTGCTGTAAAAAAGAAGGAACTCTTACAATTTGCAACGGCATGGATGGAGCTGGAGAGCATTATGCTAAGTGAAATAAGCCAGTCAATGAAGGAAAAATACCACATGATCTCACTCATTCATGGATAATAAAGACCATTACAAACTTTTGAACAATAATAGATACAGAGGCAGAGCTGCCTCAAACTGATTGTCAAACTGCAGTGGGAAGGCCAGAGAGGGTTGGGGGGCAGAAGGGAGGGGAGTAAGAGATCAACCGAAGGACTTGTATGCATGCATATAAGCATAACCAATGGACATAAGACACTGGAGGGTAGGGGAGACCAGGGGATTGTCAAGGGCAGGGAAAAAAAGGAGACATATGTAATACTCTTTGTAATACTTTAAGCAATAAAACAATAAAAAAAAAAAAACCCCTGGGAAACCACTGCATACATTTACAGTTAGAAACAGCTATAAATGTTGGACCGGAGACTCACATTCTCTGATGAGTTTAGTCCCCTTTCCATCAAGGCCATTTGGGAGAGCAGAGTAGTTAAGAGCATGCAAACATGGTTTCAGATCTTGACTGGGCCACTTACAGTACAGTACTGACTTTTGTCAAGTTACTTAACCACGGTTTACTAATCTGTAAAGTGAAGATATGATAGGCAGACAGACAAGAGCATAGCCGGATGATGGGCCAGGTACAGAAGGCCACCAGGGTGGAGAGCCCTGGGTGCCCAACAGTGGAACTTTTCCTCCCCTAGCATATCGCTGGTCAATTGATTTGGACCCGCAGACCTTTCCTTTCTAGAGATAACATCTAGGTCTCAGTTGTACTTCAGCTCTGGGCCCAGATAAGCAACAAAAGCAGCCATGGCTGAGACAGGACCAGCTGCACTGAATAATGACCCCCTGCCCTGGTGTCAGCCAATTAATCAGTAAAAAGCACAACCCTGAAAGGACACGTGTGGAAAGCTGCTGAATCTTCTATTAAGAACTTCCCTTTTCTTTTGCCTCTGTAACTTGTTTCCTGAGTCTATTTCTTCAACCACTCACTTCTACCTCTGTGACTTTCTAAATAATTTTTCTCTTATACAGTAGTTTAAAAAAAAAAAAAAAAAAGATCTTCCCCTGGGACCCCCCTGAAATCTCCATCCTTAAAACCCTTAGGATAGAGGACTCTGCACTCTCCCTCTCCTGGAGCACGCCCTTCCCTTATCCTTTCCTTTCCTTCCCCTTTCCCTCTCCCCCTCCCTGCCTCAGGCACATTACCATTAACTTCCTCATTCCCAAGCTCCAAGGACCCACCCTTTACCTCTAAAACTTGTTTCCTAAGCCCATTTCTTCTAGGAATTACTTCTACCTGTGTGATTTACCAAATAAATGTTCTCTTACAGTTTGGGTCTTGGCTCTGAATTCTTTCCTAGCCAGAACCCAAGTACCGAGGTTGCTGAACCCAGGTTTGATCTAACTCCATCTGTCTAACACCTGGTGTGGTTCCTGCCACCTACACCAAAGACACTAGCAATTATTTCTCAGGTTTGTTGTGCAGAAAAGGACATATTAATATACTGAGGAGGTAATTTGATTAGCACAGAAAAATGAGGGGAAAATTTGATATGAAAGACTAGTTTAAACTTATGTACCTACCTGCCTAATGGGGATATAGTTGACATAGAAGCAGAGAGTTATACCTGCTACAATTGCACTCATTAATTAGCGGTCAGAAATTGTTAGTATTTTTGTTATTACTATGCTAGACAATACAGCAGAGAAAAAGACAGAAAAGGCTCCTGTTTGCACAGTGAGTACGTAGATTAAGGAAGTCAGATTGAACCATGCAGTCCTTGTTGGGATAAGGAGAAAGTGTTATGGTAGTATAGCATGGGCAGCTCCAGGAGGTCAGAGAAAGGTTCCGGAAGGAAGCAAGGTTTCAGCTAAGGATTAAAAGATGAGTAGCAGTGAGCCAGGTGAAAGAGAAGAAAGAATGTGACCCAAACGGGAAATTGTTCCTGCAAGGAACATGGGTGGGAAGAAACTGAGAGCTTTGGAGATGGAGTCTAGAACTAGTATGGCTCAGAGAGCTATGAAGAGCAGTGAGATAGCAAGACCCAGCTGATGTGCTATTTTAGAGGCATGCTGAGAGACTGTGGTCATTATTTCCATAAAGATAAAGGGAGCCATTAAAGATTTCTAAACTGACCCTACCTCAGTGGTTGAGCGTTGACCTATGACCTCCAGGTCATGGTTCCATTCCTGGTCAGGGCACAGTGCCTGGGTTGTGGGCTTGATTCCTAGTAGGGGGCCTGTAGGAGGCAGTTGATCAATGATGTTTCAATCTCTCTCTCCCTTTCCCTTTCTCTCTGAAATCAATAAAATATATTTTTAAAAAAGATTTCTAAATTGGAAATGTATTCAGTCTACCTCCTCTATTCTTTTCCTTGATATGTTAATAATACTCCTTCTTCTAACAGCTTTATGGTGGGGACTCATTCTGACCCTTAGTATTATAAGTTGATATTTATTCATCAAATTCTCATTTCTGAAGCTCATTTACTATGTGTGCCTATCTACTGTAGAAATTGAATTTAAAGTGCTTGTTCACCTTTTCTCTTCATATTTATACTATTCTTGTTTTCTAGTCCTCACAACAGTGAATGTGATGTAAGGAACTAAGGTTTGTTGTTCAATGGCCTTATGATTATACAAATTGACATATCATTGTTTTACTTATTACGATATTTATAGAATTACAGGTAATGTTTTGGTACTCAGAATTTGACCATACTGGATTTCTTTCCCCCACTTGGCAGGCTTAACATTTTCTTTGTTAATTTCCCTTGAGAGAAATTGCAACCATCGGTTAATACCTCCTATTTCCCAAGGAGTTAGAGCATATCCTACGCACTTTGCTCATATCTCCTTTAACCATCACAATCACCTTGCAGGAATGAATTTCCATTTTTGTTTATAGTTGGGAGACTGAGGCTCAGAGGTTATACAGGTCTCCCCTGCTATTTGAAAGTAGGGCATTCCTAAGTCAAAATGACGTAAAAGCCAAGAAGCAATAACCATCAGACACATCTTGCTAACGAACGCACAAAATAAATGGAGATAAAACACAGATGCTCACCACACAGTTCAAAGCTATGGCAGCCTGATGCCCAGATGCTGACTGTAGCTCCCTGGG
Source organism: Myotis brandtii (assembly GCF_000412655.1). NCBI lineage: Eukaryota > Metazoa > Chordata > Mammalia > Chiroptera > Vespertilionidae > Myotis > Myotis brandtii. Next base: position 2,765,483 of record NW_005354291.1, on the reverse strand, counting down.
AAGGAGCTGGGCGGGTCACTTTCTGCTCAGGATGTACACTGACTTGATAACAGGTCAGCTTTTTTTTTGTTTTTAATCAAAGCAAAAATCCTCTTTGTATTTCTCCCACTTAGTGAAAACAGCTACTAGTATAAATCTTTTGTGAAAGCGAAACTTTCAAAAGCAGGGGATACCTGAGTATCTTGCTGAAGGTTAATACATGACAGACACAACCCAAAGTAGTCAGCTTCAGCTTAGCTGTGTTTCTACCAGCTCCAAAAATTCCTAGAACCATACATTGGGGGGGAATAAATAAAAGTATTCCTAGAAAGATGCAAAAAAAAATTACATTTGAAATTATTGGTATTGAAAGCGTGAGAGGAAAAGTATTCTACTCCTCAAACTTCTAGCCCACAAACAACTAAGAATATGCAAAATCTGATCATTGATGAAAAAAATACATGTTACTTGCTATACATGGAAATGAATAGTAGAAGTAAAAGTAAGTACACCGTGTTCAAACCATCACTACAGCTTTGCTCTGACATATGGTTTTATTTATGGTTTGGGAAGATACTAAAAATAACAAGAAAGGACACAAGACTTGTTAAAGCACCATCTTTTAAAAATGTGTAGTGTATAAGGATGAACGTAAGACCAAGTCTTATTTAATGTGGCAAGAATTTTTTCAGACACCCTTTTGCAAATTTCTCATCAAATTACAATTACATAATTTTTTGCTTGACATAAAATTTCACCACATAGCACATGTGCATTGATTATCCAAATTTTCTGAACACTTTTCAAGAGGCAACAGAGTTCCTGTTCAACAAATATTGGAAATTCCCCAGAAGTCCTGGGATTTTTGGAAAATCTTAAGACATTCATGTTTCTAATTCTTGAAAACATTCGCAGCTTTAGTGTAATGTGGCTTTTAAAAACAGTGCCTGGTTTTTAAAGGTCATCCTGCATTTAGCCACAAATTGAGCTGTTAAAAAATATTTTTCAAATAAAAAGGAAAATCCTGTCTAAATACCTGAACCAATGATCAGGTTATCTTTGTTACCATCAACTCTGGGCTTAGCCCTGTGTTAGACCAATCCATGGCAAATTTAAAAAGTGGATTTTTGTTGTTGTTGTTTTAATAATTTATTTCCAAAGCTATGGTGCTGCCAATACACAAACAGAAACCTGTAAATTCCTTTGTTAACCAGATAATTACACTTTTTCCTATCGTGACTACACTTTTTTTTCCCTTACAAGGTTAGAGTAGTTTTACATGAACAGATCCCCACACTGAAAATTTTCTCTTACTTAATGTAACCTGTAATACATTAGTGCTTCTTTAGCTTTTTATTTTTTTTCTGTCACACATAATAGCTAATTCTCATGTGCAATCATCAGTTTAAAGGCAGAGCTTGATGATAATGCTGACTAAACGTGGTCACATGCCAATGGGCACCCTGGCTCCCACATGTGCCCCCTCTGGAGTCTTAGATAACCAGCACCTACAGTTCCTGTTACCTTCCATTACCCAGCGCAGCAAGTCCTCCAGACAAGTGAGGACCAGAGTAAAGATGAAAAGTAAATGAATTTTTTGATGGTTTCCACTGATTATAAATATTAAACATCTGCTACATTATTCCAGAGTCTTTCTTGAAATGTTTAACTTGGCAATTATTTGTTAAAAGTAAATATTCAGGGGAGCCAGGTGTAAGTTATATGACAAAAAGAAGTGTTTGGTACTACAAATTAATACACAAAGTCTAGCAACAAAACTGTTCTGTGTGTGTAAAAAAAAGGATTTGATGGAAGTTTTCTGTCATTTAATCCATTTGAACTTGAACTGCAGATTCAGGGTAGGAAACAAATCACAGAATTGAAAGTTCAGCTGAGAAAAAAACCTGAAAAAATAACATATATATGTGTGTGTGTGTGTGTGTGTGTGTGTGTGTGTGTGTGTGTGTATGGGTATATATATTTATAGTTATCACAAATCAGAAAATTCTGGTGAGAGGTTAGACTGGAGAAACTAAAAATGTGAAAATAGAGAAGAAATATGATTTAAAGTTAACCTTAATCACATTATAATTTATTATACCTGCTGTCATTTTTATTTTTAAATTATAAAATTTTAAATTATAAGCTACTTTAAGTATACAGAAAACAGCCCGGCTGGAGTGGTCCCAGTGTTGACTCAGGAACCAAGTTGTCACTGGCTTAATTCCTGGTCAGGGCACATGCCTGGGTTTCAGGCTCGATCCCCAGTAGGGGGTGTGCAGGAGGCAGACAATGATGTTTCTCTCAGTGTTTCTATATCTCTATCCCTCTTTCTCTCTCTCTAAAAATCAATAAAAGCATTAATATACATATGTATACATATATGCAGAAAATAATATAGCAGACAAATCTCTGTTATAATTCTAACTTACATTGAATTATAGATGATAAGAAGCTGGATGTAGTTACATTTAATTCCCAAATTACTTCAGTCTCACTGAATTTTGAATGTAAAGTGGTTCCTCCAAATATTTAAAAATTACCTGCCCACAAAAAGGCAGTCATTAACAAGCTTAGCCAAAATATGTAAAGTTGTCTCAGAATTAATGTTTTCTTCAACTAGTTCTCCACTTGTGTCTATCTTTGAATATAGTGAGTAGCTTGGATGATTAGAAATTAATATGCTAGAAAATTATAAAGGTCAATTCAATTCCACTTGCTTCAGCCACATTCACATTAAGTCTTCAAAGGCAATAGCCAATTCACACTCTGGGATTCGGCCAGCAGTTGAGGTTTGCCACCCAGTTTTAACCAATCTCAGCATTTTACCGTTTATCCTTTAGAATGATTTGCATTCAGTTCAATTGTGTCATTTCTCAGAGCTTCATCTTAAGGTTAGTTTTAATTTTCAGAGGGAGGGGTTTAGGCAGCTGTGTTCAGAATTAATAAATGTACCTGCATATATGAAACATCTAACTCTGAATCAAGTTTTTTGAAGCAGAAAGCAATTCTACACTTCTGTTTGCTGTTCAAATAAATTCACCCTCATGGTTTCTGCTAACAAAGCAACTAAAAACTATCTATCTATACTAATTCTTTTTTTAAATACATTTTTTATTGTTGATAGTATTACAGATATCTCCCGTTTTCTCCCCTTCCCCCCTCTTTCCAATGCAATACTTTTAAATGCATATTAAAATTATTTGATTTTTTTTAAACAAGAAAGATGCATGGCTTTGTAAAGAGCAACTGACTGCTAAGAGATTCTAGCACAAATGCCAGGCTCCGTTTCATTCCATATTGCACAGGGGCAGATGGCTCGTTGCAGCAACTAAGGCTTGGGCCCCGGGTTTGCTTTCTAAAGTAGGTGCCTCTCGAGACAGTTTTTATAATTAACAGGGAAGTGTGTGGGCACTGAAATTACTCTACACGTCATAGCCCAAATAAGCAGTTGGTTGTTTGAAAGAAACATCCGGAGCCCAGAAGAAATAATCTGACTTAAAATTTCAACATTTTTGAAGATGAAGAAACAAATGTAAATCCGCCCCCCCCGCACCCCCCCAGCCACATTGGCTTTCTTCCTTACAGGATACTCTTCTTATTCTATTCTTCTTGAAGCATTGTTTCTATGGTGTTGTTCCACGTCTGCTCTTGAGTTCTGAAAATTGCCAGCTGCAAATTCTGACACGCCAAGGGCTCAGCTATATTTGCCCAACCAAGAAAAGGTAAAAACAGAATCCTGGAGCCAGTAGATTATAAACATGTTTCTACCCCGTTGGTGTGCTGTTTATAAAATGAACTCACTTTAAGACTTTAATAAGCCCCCAAAGTTCATTATTTTGCTCTCCCTCCACGTATAAAGCACACAGATGTTTTGGCGTGTTGGTATTTGAAGTCTGGAATTTTTAGGAGAGGCCATGTGTGGGCAGGGAACTAGCACCCTGGGCACGTTGAGGTTCAGCAGTTTTTTTCAAAATAAGGTAAAAGAACAGCCTATGGCGTGAGAGCTTAACGAAGACCCACAGGGGCTGGGATGTTAGTACACTGAACCAAGTACAGGCACTGGACTTCTTCCCAATATTTGAAGACATTAGACAATCCTGCCACTTGCTTTTTTTTTTTTTTCTGGACAAGAGGCTTTATTTGGAAAAAAAAATCATGCTACACCAACTTAAATTCTTTAAAATGAGATTTCAATATGATGTGTATCAGGGCACTTTGCAACTTTCTGGGTAATATTAAAACACAAAGAAGAAGGGATGCTTTCTGTAACAAGGTGGGTAGGAGGTAATTTAAAAAAGAGCACACCTATAAGAAGAAATCCTAATCGCCAGAATACACGGCCTTGTTTTTATGGTACCAATATGTGAACGTTTAAAGTTGTCAAGGTATGTCAGAAGCTTGCAGACAATCCTACCACTTTCAAAAATAGGCAGCATAAGTTGGTGTATAAAACTCTGAAGTAAAACAACGGCAATATAAAACATGTGATTAACAAAAGACTAGGGGGATTTCATATTAAAGCAGAAGCTTTACGTAAAGTAAGAGTCTGCTATTGTTTACAGAGTAAGAAATACTGTTATGATTATAAAAAGGACCTTTATCTTCCCTATTCCCATTTCTAACATACTATCCTCTCTTCAATTTCTACCCAATATTAAACTCCCCCTCCCCCCCACTCCAACAGGCTCTAGAACTTCACTGCCCAATACCATAGCCACTAGCCACATGTGGCTAAATAAAAGGAAATTATTTTTTTTTCTTTTTTCCCTTTATTAAGTTATTACAAATGTGTCCTTATCCCCCCAATGTCCTCTCATCCCCCCAATCCTGCCCTCACCCTCACCCCCTGTTGTCCACATCTATTGCTTATGCTTATATGCATGCATACAAGTCCTTTGGTTGATCTTTTCCCCTCACCCCCACCCTCCCCTGCCTTCCCTCTGAGTTTTGAGCATCTGATCGATGCTTCTCT
>NW_005354291.1:2747322-2760299 GCF_000412655.1 Myotis brandtii | reverse complement strand
TTTTTACAGCAGCATAGTATTCCATTGTGTAGATGTGCCAGTTTTTTAATCCATTCATCTGCTGATGGGCACTTAGGCTGATTCCAAATCTTAACAATTGTAAATTGTGCTGCTATGAACATAGGGATGCATATATCCTAAAAGGAAATTCATTTTTTTCACTCATTGGTCACATTTCAAGTGCTCAAAGCTGTGTGCAACTAGTGGCTACCATAGTGTACAGAATAAAACATGTCCACCATCACAAAGTTCTACTAGTTCTAGAAGATTCAAAATTTTCTGATTTTTAAACATAAAATTTTATGCAAAAAAAACCCCCCAAAACTAGTGGTAGAATGAGACTGCATAATTTTCTCATCATTTTTAGTTGTGAAAGCAGGCGGCCAATTGAGATAAGTAAGATGAGTGAAGCAGCATTTTTTTTCAAATTTATGTAAGTCTTCACATCCTAAGCTTCGTGGGGCAGGGACTGTGAGGTCATTCTAAGAACCACCACTACTTAGGGTGGAGTCTGCAACTTTTAACAGGAATTCCTTTTGGGAATTAAAACTTCTCTGATGTGTATGGTGGAGAATGCGGAGAGGTGAGAGGTTTGATTTCCTATTTCATATGCTTTTGTAGTTTAAGATTGCATATTTATCACATGTTTAAATGCTTTTTTGCAGTGAAAAGCATTCAAGTTGGGAAATGTTTAGGACGTACTATGACTACTTCTCAAAGATGTAGCTTGCCCTCCCACCTCATCCCACCAGAGCCCCATTTTTAATTCCACCTTACTACTCAAACATTCAGTAGTATGAACCACTTGTCCATCCACACACAGCGACCCTGCTTGTGTAGGATAGACGAACACATACATTCAAATCTTCAGTTTCTTTATTCCCCATATTAAGTGAAAACACTCCAGGCAGAGAAAACCTACCTCCCCCATTGGATTCTCAGCCAGCCAAATGATACCTGAATTGCTGCCACTATTATGTTAATTGACTGGGAAGCTCTTTATTAAATAATTCTTTGATTTTAAGAAAATCTCATAACTTTTGTTAATCAAAATAGAAAGAAAAGCAACTGAAATGGACTAAATTATTTCAAAATGAGTATTTTTATGTTCCAGTAATCTAAGTTAGCTTTGTGCTAATACTTATATAAACAACCCTAATAGGTTAAAAAACTTTCTGGAAATGTGACTAAAAATGTCAATATACTTATTATCAATTGCCCAGAATTGTTCTAATTTCTCTAAATAATTTGGTTTTCTTTGGGCATTAAGAATTTTTTTAGGATGGATGGACCTGGAGAGTATTATGCTAAGTGAAATAAGCTAGTCAGAGATAAGTATCACATAATCTCACTCATGTGTAATCTAATGAACAAAATAAACTGGTAACAAAATAGATCCAGAGACATAGAAGCATGAAACAGACTGATGAATTTCAGAGGGAAGGTGGGGGTTAAGGAGTGGGTGGGGACCGGGGAACTTATATGCATAGCCCATGGACACAGCCAATAGAGTGGTGAAGGCCTGGGAGGGGTAGAGGGGTCATTGGGAAAACAAATAAACAAACGGGACATCAGCAATATTTTCAACAAGAAAGATAAATTTTAAAAAATATTTTTCAAAATCTTATTTTCTGTATTTTCAGTATGTTGAAATAATAAAATCATAAATATATTTCATTTTTTTGTCACAGCAATCTCAGCACTTGGACATATTCCAAATTTAACTTCTATACTTTTTTCTTCTCAGTTGAATATCCAAAAATGTTAACACTGTTGCACTAAACCCAGCCAATGATAAGTATTGTCCTTTCAAAGATTTCTGAATCTTGTGATCCTTATTTGCCCAAATCCTCATAACCAATGGAAATGTCTTTGATGATTGTGAATATATACAATAAGTTTTAGAAATCACACAGGCTATTATTACACTAAATTAAAACTTTATTGAATAAAGAACACTCTCCAGAACACATGATCCGATGGACTAGGCCTACGTTACATGCAATGAAGTTGAACTTGACAGTAGTTTAACATGGAATGTCAAACAAATTAGTATTTCTCATTGTACAAAACTGTTCATGTAGATGGCATGCAAGAAGAAAGGTATAATACTCTGCATTTTCACTAATCATCGGTGATGAGTTTCAAAAAGGCATCTGAAGAAACTGGATTTCTTTAACATATATTTCAAATAAATTAGTTACAGGTGTACTACTGAACTGCCTTCAATCTCTCTTGCATACCAAATAAAATCTTAGTGCAAACATCAAAGTTGCTGGTCACTCCAAAAGACTGTCAAACTCATTAACAGAATACAAGTTCTGAATTAATGTGCATTAAGTAGGACAAAACCAAAAATACCAGTTACTGCAAAATTCATTTAGGCACACTTAATAGTCCATTCTAAGCACTTCTTCTAAGTCTCTCACATTAATTACTAAAGCCTGTTTACAGTACTACTATCATTCAAGCATCAATGATTACATTTCAGAAAAAAAATCATTCATTTCAGCAATAGCATTATTGCTATATTCTAAAAAAAAAGAAAAAAAGGAAAAATAAAAAAGAATCATAGTTAACAAAACCAGTATCCACAATAGGATACACAGGGAAAAACATTTTAGGAAAAAAGTGTGCTTTACTTGCACAGCAGGAATTATAATGTAAACACCATTATTGGCCCACATCACAAAATCCATGAGAAAGGTTCAAATTTGAACACTGTGGGTACATTATTTTCAATTCTGTTTGTGAGTTTCTTCTGTATCTGTTTGTACCAATACATGACAAATAAAACACACTCTTTCACACACGTACACATAAAAGTGATTGTTAAATATTGAGCATGGCTTGCTTCCCTGACTCAACTCAAAAAAATGTTAAGTGACATACCAACTGTTTTTAAAAAATGTTTACAGAAATCATCAAATGAATGTGCATAGTAGTTGAGGAATGATGAAAAAGTGGCGGCAATACAATGTGAGTGGATGTAAGAAAGAATGCACATGGAACTTGGCTGAGATTTGCAAATGCATGGGCAGTCTTTTCCTGTGGGCCTTGTCTGAACTTAACTAATACCAATAAAACATATAGCAACACAAGTCCCCTGACACCTGGAGGGTCACGCCTAGAAAGCTTACCTTCAAAGTGCAAATTTTAACAATGGAATGTTTTAGCAGGGATATAAGGACAATCCTCTGTCTTTTTCTTGATTAAAAAAAAAAAAGAAAGAAAGAAATAAGATGTTCAGAAAGTATTTTTTTTTCCTGGATACAGCTATTTCAGTTTCTTGGTAAAACAAAATGTATTTAGCCAAAATATCACCCACTCTTTCACATACACAGAACTACCCTTAGGGGTCTGGGGGAGAGAAAAAGCCCTTACCTATGAAACACCTAATGCAACTTGTATTAGAACGGAAGTCCTCTGAATCAACTACATTAAATACCAACATGTACCTCCCTTACCCCCGCCCTCTCCACCCGCCTATCCCAAGCACCCCCAATGAACCCAGGTATTCTAACATCTTTGTGTTTCCTAAGCCTCATGACGAAGGCTGTTGAGTACCACCTTCACTGGAACAAAATGAACACCTAAGGTGCACTTTCTACAGCACCTTTTCCTTCTCCACAACTGAGTGGAATCTTGATGCTCGCAAGCCCGGATCTAGATCTCCAGGTCATCGGGCCGAGGTCGGCTGCTGGCGCGGCTGCTGGCTCTGCTGGCAGGCCGCTGGTCCACAATGGCTAGTGGCTGTAGTTCGTGTCCAGCAGCCAGCTTTTTAGAATTCTGGTTGTCATCGGGGAAGTCAAAAGGCTGTGCGTGGGAGTTGGAGATGGTGCTTCCTGCCTGCCCCATTCGATTTTGTTCTGCACTGTAATTAGCCCAGTTTTGCTCACTGGCTTGCTTGTTGTAATTGCGACAGGAAGAATTGTTTCTGTCTCCAGTAACCAGCTTGTACCCGGGAGGAGACATGGGCGAGAGGGGAGCAGTTGGCGAGGAGCAGCCATTGAAATAAGTGTATTTTGGAGATCCACACTCTTTGGAGGGGCTCAGTGGGCCGGTGTTGGCGTGGTAAGGATCGCTCTTCCCCTTCACACGGTCCTTCACACCCTTGAAGAAGACATAGAAGAGTTCGATGATGTTCAAGGCAAGAGACACCAAGGACACGACCAGCATGAAGATGATGAAGATGGTTTTCTCCGTGGGACGCGAGAGGAAGCAGTCCACCTGATGTGGGCAGGGATCTCTTTTGCAAGTGTAGACGGCGCTCAGGGTGAATCCATAGATGTACCATTGGATCAGCAAGAAGGCCACCTCGAAGACGGACTTGAAGAGGATGCTGATGATGTAGGTGCGCAGCAAGCCCCCGCGCATTTTCACCTTGCCGTGCTCCTCGATGCCATACTTGAACTTCTTTATTTCGATCTGCTTCAGGTGCATGTCCACATTCATACCATCGGTTTGGGCAACTTTGAGTTCCTCCTCCTTCTTGTTCAGCTTCTCTTCCTTGCGCATCACGTAGAACACGTGAGCCAGGTACAAGAGTGTGGGAACGGACACAAAGATGATCTGCAGGACCCAGAAGCGCACGTGAGAGATGGGGAAGGACTTGTCATAGCAGACGTTCTCACAACCAGGCTGCTGGGTGTTACAACGAAAGGCAGACTGCTCATCCCCCCAGGCTGACTCAACGGCCGTTCCCAGCAGCAGGATTCGGAAGATGAACAGCACTGACAGCCACACCTTCCCTCCGGCAGTGGAATAGGCTTGAACCTTGTCAAGGAGTTTGCCTAAGGCACTCCAGTCACCCATGTTGCCTGGGCGCCCTCTGAAAGGAAACAAAAATACAACTGAGTGATCATAGACTGCAAATTATTAGTTTAATATAGTTTCTTTTAGCAAAGTATTGCAAAAGGTCTCAGATCTTTCTAGCAATCTTACAAAAAAAACCCACCAAAAGTAAACTCTTCCTGCCCCATTTCCCTTGCCACTGCCCCCACCCCTGTAAAAAGGTGTTATCAGTTTCTTGATACAGTAAGACACAGAAGCAACAGAGCCTATGTGCCAATTAAACAGCAATCTTAACCTGGGAAGCTGTAGTGGTTGCTCTTGCTCAACCACTGCCTCTGCACGTGGCTTCTGGAGCTGTCTGTCTGCTAAGTGCCTCTTATTTTATCCCTCGGATAAATGACAGTTCTGGCCTGGTAAGCCTGTATCTGGATGCCTGCCTAATGCTGATGTGTGTTATTCAAAAAGCCTGGTATCGCCTGGCTGGTGTGGCTCAGTGATTGAGCGTTGACCTATGAACCAGGAGGTCACGGTCCGATTCCGGGTCAGGACATAAGCCCAGGTTGCGGGCTCAGATCCCCAGTGTGGGGCATGTAGGAAACAGCCCATCAATGATTCTCTCTCATCATTGATGTTTATATATAACCTGTTTCCAAACCTCAATCTTGTTATATAGCACTTTATTCCTAATTGTATTCTGAAATGTTTCTCTTTGGTATTTCAAGTGCAATCTGTGCATTCTATATAGTATGGTCATTTATATTTCTGTTTCATCCTAAGCAGTGACTTAATGTGGTTCAGAATTCTTTCTTCTGCCCAAATAAAATATGTTGTACTGAAATGCACCATTTTGACACAATGTGTCATTATATGCAGGAACCTACTTTCAAAAACAAAAACTAAATGCCCATTACATTTCAAGTAAAAGTTCAACTTGTCTCCTTTCTAATTGTACCCTGGAAAAATAAGAGACCACTTTCAAGTTTACCTCTAGCAAAAACAATTGGTTTTCATTTTTTTTATTGCTCTATACTTACTTCAAGTTTCCTTACTGGGTTTTGGGCCTCTCAGCCTAAAATGTCTCCATATTGGAGATGAGAAAAAGGCCCAAGTCTGTAGACATGGCAGATATCCCAAAAGTTGTTTATTTCACTTTATATGTCTAATTGCCAATAACTCATTTAACTGATGAAAAATTGAGGTCTTAAGGGTACAGGAAATATTTAGCTATCAGTAGAGGCAGAAAAAGAGTTATGATCCCATGTTCAAGGCTTTCCAATGCATCACACTGGTTATAAAATTATAGTAAAGCTGGCTTACGGCTAGAAATGTTTCCATGCTTTGATATATACAATCTTGTTGAGGGCCAAAACTTGGGAAGAAATAACTAACATCACATGTGGCACGCAGAGAGTATATAGTCTAATTTTCAGCAGAGAATAGTAATGGGAGGATTTAGAAAAGGATGAAGTAGTCAAAAGATTATTTAATAATTAAAAACAAGTGAAGCAAAGACTTTCCAGGAGCTTAGTAATAAATTTTAAATAGTGTAACTAAAAGTAGGATTATACAGGCTTTTTAGAATTATGCTCGTTATTTGAATATAGAGTTTTCTCATCTGGTATTGAACCACGAGCCGTTTCTCCTTGGAGGAAGTAAATGAAATCCTTCTTCCCTACCATGCAACATTACGTTCCTATTAATGCTTGCACTTCCTGGCTATGGAGCCAGAAAAAAAATGAAATGGAAATCTTTTCCGTAATTTCCTGAATTAAGCGAAGAGATGGCTGATCCATAAAGTGAAACTAAGCACCAGCTATCTAAATTAACAGATGATGGGTATCTTCGAGGACAGCCTCGAGACTGGTGCCAAAGAATGATGGGGTAGGCGTGGGAGGTGACGGGGCAGGTCACAGAAATAATGCTCTCCCAGTGGTCATAAAACAGGGAGCATCCCTTCTACTTTTAGGAAGGACCATTTTAGATTCCGTGGTCACAAGTTGGACAGTAAAATTGATGTGTGAAAAGAACAGTCAAACAAGAACAAAGGATTATAGGGTTGACAAAGAGGGTTAAAGCACCTCGGGAAGGCTTGACGTGTGCGAGAGTAATTTAGCTTTGATGGACAGTTTGAAGGTGAGAGAATGTAAAAGGAAAAAAACAAAAACGAAAAACCTACAACGTAGCAGAAAATACTACATGGAGAATGAAGAAGAACAGCCCACGAGGGTCAAACAAACACCAGAATTTTTGGAGCTATATCAATAGACAGTTTCTATGTGATGATGTGTAAATTGGCCCTAATTCTGTTTGTAGAGAATTACAATATTTTGCCAGTGTCATCTGCTTTTGCTCAGATATCCCAATTGTGGTGAGGGGTGGAAGTAGGGAACTACAGAAACAGATAGAATGGTAAATTGTTTGCATACATATCACATTTACACAATGATCGCGTCCATGACAAACTTAACATATTTAGACATGTGACCAGGCACATCGAGAAGTTGTCATTTCGGTCAATGTTTGATCATTATTCAAGGTAAAATAGGATTGTATAGATGCTTGTGGCAATTAACTACTACATTTTTTTTACCATCTATTCAAAATAAAACTTGACTTTCGTGTGATTTTGAGATGTCACAGCAACACCCCATCCTCCCACAGTACGTGAATTAGGACATTGGGCAAATCTCTAGGGGGTAGTCCTTCATTAATACACCAACAACTTAATTGCAAAGTTGTCTTTCCTTTAAGCACCCACGCAGTTTTCATTTGCATTAATGAGGTATACTCTTTCATCTAAATAAGAGGAATTATCCAATTGGACACCTAGAATCCTGTAACATGTAGATACCTGTCATTACCACTATCATAGAGATCATCAGATTATGTTTAATGTGATGGCTTTATGTTAGTGATTCTCAAGGAGAGGTAACAAAAAGAGTAGGAACCTTCTTTGGTAGTTGTTCACTTTGTTGTGAACCAAAAGTTCTGTCAAAGGATTGCCTCCCCCCGTTAATATTTTCATTTTTTTTTCAAGTTTTAGTTGAAAAATTAATGTACTTTTTAGAGGGCATAATTACGTGTATAGAATCCCTGGTATTGATTTATAGACTATATGCCTCATTCATATTCACCAAGATACAGGTATATTCCTTGTTTGACATGTGCGAAAACCTCGGCAGCTAAACGAATACAGTGTGAGTTTACACCTCCAGGTTCCAAAGTTGGAACTTCTTATGTAGATGAAGGTCTAGGGTTAAGGAGTTGTGCAAAGTTCTCATTGGGAGCCAGTGCTTGCCAGCAGCTGGACCGGCTTCCCTTCATGTGCCTTCTCTGTACCATGTTAGAGCACACTCCCTGTGTGATCTAGACTACAGGCCAAAAGTCACAGGCACCCAGGGGCGAACTTCCCAAGGACCCGCTGGTCCCTTTACAGTGTGGTGTTTGTACTAATTACAATCACTTGGCAGCATTTGTTAAAAGCATACATTCCTGGCACTCACCAGTCTGAATGAGTCTGAGTTATGGGAGGTGCGAGGGACTGGGAAATCAGTTTTTTGTTTCTTTTCTTTTCTTTTTAATATATTTTTATTGATTTCAGAGAGGAAGGGAGAGATAGAAACATCAATGACGAGAGAGAATCATTGATTGCCTGCCTCCTGCACGCCCCGCACTGGAGATTGAGCCTGCAACCCGGGCATGTGCCCTGACCAGGAATCGAACCGTAACCTCCTGGCCCATTGGTCGATGCTCAACCACTAAGCCACGCTGGCTGGACTTTTGTTTCTTTTCTTAAAAAAAAAAATAAAATAAACAAACAAACAAACACACTAGGTGATTCTGAAGTAAGGTTTGAGGCTAGGAAACAAATAATGGTTCAAAATATCCAGGAGAGCAGGGGGATAGACAGTGTCTAAGAAGGTTGGGGGTTGGGGTGGGGGGGTAGGGTAGGGTAGGGGCACAGCAGAGGAGCAGGGGCTCTCTGGACACCTGGGAACTGAGCTCACTCACCCTTCACTGCCCCCACCTCCACGTCAGTGTCACCACCAACACCTGCTGCTCCCCAAGAGCACAAGGACTGAAATACTTTAAAAAATGAAATTAAAGCTTCAATTTAAATTACTTTCAACCATCTCGTTTGCCAGAACCTTAAGAACAAATCACTGTGCCAAGGCTGCAGTCCAGTCGCTTCGCCTCACTAATGTCCTAATAATTACTAGAATTAGAAAATATCTTCCTTTCAATTTTAAAGATTTTCCCAAGAAGAGACAACTGTAGTGAACTGAGAGTGGGGACTTAAACACTTAGGGGAGATGAAGGCCATTAATATGTGAAAGAATAAAATCATGAAATCTAAAAATGGTGGCATGCGTGTGTTTTTAATGCACCCAAAACCAAAAAGTTTCAAGCCCCAAAGCTAAAATGCAAACCCCTGTACTTTGCAGTCAATGTCTGAGTGGGCTCAGTTTTGACCATTCCTCCACAGTTACAACATCCAGATGTTCTTTTGGTAATATTCATACCCACACATAATCACCATTACCCATTTTCAACCCATCAGCAAATACTACAGATTTATCTTCCCCACCAAAACCCAGACTAGGACTGTCACCACCACTCCTGCCCTTAGCCTGGTCAACTTGCCAACCTGTTCTCAAACAGTCAATCTTGAAAAAATAAACAAAGGCGCGGATCTGCCTCCATCAGCTCTGCCCCATCTGCATGGCTCACTTGAGGTCTCGGCTCTGGTTACACCTCAGCAGCCATCAATCCAGCCCTGTCACTTCCTATTCCCCTTGTCCGGCTTTTTTTTCTTAATGGCCTTTAGCTCTATTTGACATGTTATGTATTTACCTGTTCCTTGTTTGTCTCCCTCCATTACAAGGTTTTACTATCTGTTTTTCTCCACTACAATATGAACTCCATGAGGGAGTTTGTTTCGTCTAGTATATCCAGTGCTTAAAAGAATAAGAGTAATAGATAAATAAATATCTGTTGAATGAGTTAAATGGGGCCTGTATCCAAAAAAACAAAGAAAAAACCACCAAAACCCCCCAAAAAACGGGTATCACCAGGTTTGTTTGTTTTTATATCCTTGGGATTTTCTTAATTGTATGTATCCCAAATTTCTTAAGTTTCAAAAAGGGAACTTTCACAGTAAAAAAAAAAAGTATTGTAAGCATCTCATATTAGGCAGACTATTAAATATCCAAGTGCCAATTGCTGAAACAGAACTGTCTGTTGAAACGTGTTTCCAATACTTCGTGAGCAGGCAATAGGACTGAGCCAGGGTCCTTGTGACCTGGGATGCCTGCAGAACTGCAACATGTATCCCAGATGTTTATTCAGTTTCGCTGTTGGTTGTTGCAGGTTAAGATCTAAAAATAACAACAAAACCATGTTGTTGTCCCCCACTTTGGTAGTATTCCAAGTCTGGTTGTACCACATGATTTTATTGTCACTGAGAACGCAACTGCAAGAAGAAATAGCCTGCTTATACTTGTGTTGATTTCAAGATGACAAATCTTGGGCGAAGGTTGGAGTTGGAAGAGGAAGAGGAACAAGACCTGATGTCCACCCTTGTGAATATAAAACATCACTACATAGTCTCAGTCTATGCAGGAGGCTGCCTAATGTGTCAGGTGCCATGGAAAATATTCCCAGTTTGTCAGAAAATACACAACCTTTGCTTCCTTCTATCTGGACAGTGAGCCTAACTTTGTAGTCTATCAAATTCCATGTACTAGTAAACATCTATTCAATTAAAAATCCTGCCTCTGGCTCCCTGATTCTCCTTAAATTTTCTTTGTAACATTTCCCCAGGTATTTGTGCATGGCTTTGAACTGCAGAAAATTTTTTGTGGGGGGTGAAAAACATACCAACAAGAGCCTCTTTCCTTAGCTCTCACCCCTCTTCACTGCATAGTCACCCTACATGGGCCTCCACAAAACAATGAGATGGGGGTTAAGGGGTGAGGAACTCCATCCAAAGGGCAGGTGATGACTGCCAAACAGGGACAATTCAGTCCCCTGCAACAGCTCTCACCCAGCTCCCCCATGAACACAAGTTTCTCTCCCACTCCAGGGGTGCTGGACAGGTTAAAGGCCGCGTTCTTCTATTACAGCGTCAGATTTAAAAACACTTTTCTCAGCTCTTGATGTTTCCCCCCGACCCTCACCTCCAAATTTTTACTGAAAAGCCTGATTATTTTATCTTCATATAAACATACCCCACTAAGACCCTTACAGTGTATTAAGACCAATCTATTTTCTTCAGTGAACACTGAATGAGATACCTCATGCAAATGAAGCTCTTAATAAGAACTCAGTAGAGTTAAGCTATTACTCTTTAGATGTAAATACAGCTCATGTTTTCTAATTTGGCATCTTTTCTTTAACAAAATAACAACTAAGAAATGATTAACATTTTCCTAATGGTAATCAAAATTAACTAGTTTTCAAGGTGCTCTTGTAATGAGTAGAATGTTGCTATTTTAGCAATCCCTTTATGAGAATTTGCTCTTTATCAATTGATAGGGAGAAAGGCCATGAAGAGTATCTGCCTTCCTTGTGTTTCTTTTTTTTTAAAATATATTTTTTATTGATTTCAGAAAGGAAGGGAGAAGGAGAGATAGAAACATCAATGAAGAGAATCACTGATCGGCTGCCTCTTGCACACCCCCTACTGGGGATCAAGCCTGCAACAGGGGCCATGTGCCCTTGATCAGAATCAAACCCAGACCCTTCAGTCCAGGCCAATGCTCTATCCACTAAGCAAAACCGGCTAGGGCCCTTGGAACTTTTTTAAAGCTGAAGTCATTTAGCTTAACCTCGCTGGAGGAGAAGCTCTGAAGAATTATTTCTAACATGACTTATCTATACTGAGTATTGACATAATAACACAAGATAACTGCTGTTCTTTCCAGAGCTGATTGGTAAGCGTGGGCAAGCTCCCACAATCTGTTCAAACAGCTGAGAATCTTGAGGGGAAGTCGGAACAACAGGAAAGGTGGAGTAGAAGGTATTAATCACTGGTCACTTTCCTATTATTTCCTCCCCCGCCCCCCAACACATGTAACATATATAAAGTCCCTGAGGCTCACACCCAGGGACACCTCTGGATAATATAAGTGAAACCGAGGAATGCACTGTTATCCTGAGTTTTCCATCCTTCTCTATGCAGGAATTGGAAACATTTAACTAACAAGGCAATTAACTATCGGTATCTGAAAACACACCCTTTTAGATCCTTGCTGCTGAGTATCTCTGGAACCCGGTTTCCCAGGGAGAGCCAGCAACGCAGACCCCACATGGTAAAGGGCGAGGGGCTGAGTGTGTGGAGGTCTGAGCTGATCAACCTTAAACTCCGCTTCCCAACCTCCCTCACACGTAAGGGCATTAGGAAAACCTGGAGTGTTTACACTGGGAGGAGAGCAAGAGCAAAGCACTACCGCTGCATTTTCCAGGTGGGAAATACACCCCGACTTTGGGAACTACAAGGCATCTCGTGTTGGGGGAACATGCGTCTGTGGTACAGGATTCAGCACATGCCGGACAGAAGAAGCTTCCTGCGGTTGGAGTCACTTCCCCTCACTTGGGCCTACCCAGAGGATTCATTCCTCTTCCCTGAGGTGTTTCCTATCTTAACCGGCTTCTTTCCCTGGGGATGGAGTTCATTTAATGAGATCTCCGCATGAGGACAGGCTTTTATCCTCAGTCGTCCTTATACAAAAGATGAGGCTTCTCTAAAAATATACAAATTTTTTAAAAATCTCATAATCTCTTTTTTTTTCACTTGCCGGGGGGCCACTTTTGACTGAGTTCAAGTTTGCCCGCCTTTCCAGAAGGTGAAATTAAGCATTTCCTCATGGCTAATCTGGTTTGGGAAGCAAAGGGAATTGAACCCACCTCCAAATAAAGCCATGCCTGCATTGCCCAGCGTATGGCTCCCTCTCCCCACCCCTTCTCTGCCGGCCAGAGGAGCACAGGGGCGCCTTACGTGTGAGGGGGTTGGGAAGGGGAGTTTAAGGATAACTTTGTCAGAGATGCTCAGTGAACATGTGGATGACTAAGGAGGGGCACCGTGTGGGCGCTCCGCTGCTCGGAACTCGAGGGTTGATTTCCGAATCCTGTACCCATCAGTGTTTGGACACGTTGGACACGTCATTAGCTCTTACCTAATT
>NW_005354291.1:2746708-2747291 GCF_000412655.1 Myotis brandtii | reverse complement strand
CCCCGTGCCCTACCCGACATTCTTGGGAAGCTCTGAGGACTTCCAGGAGAGTTACAAGTGCAATTTTAAGCACGGCCATCCCCAAGGCACTCCGATTTCCTGACCCACGCGTAGACCGTAGGAATTCACAGGAGGAAAAACAAAAACCCAAATCCACGGCGGATGCGGGACAGAGGTTGGCTGGACTCGCTTCGTTACACTGATCACTTGCTCTTCCTTTACAACTTCGGTGGCGGAACTCGGACCCGCGCTGGGTTTGACGTGTAAGGAAGGATCCGAGGGCGATGGCTCACCCAGCCTCTCCCCATCCCGGGGCTGCGGCCTCCGCTCCGCTTCCATGTCTATGGCTTTTCAGCATTCTCGGTGCAAGCGGTTCAAACTGCGAGGTCACACCGAACCATTTTGGATTGTGGCGTTAGACAACATCCTCAGCGAGCAGGACAACAGAGCGTGCTGCCCATCAGAGCTTTTAAGAGATCGAACCCCCTTTCATGACAAACCAGCACATTCATCTTGGCCTCCGGGCAGCTCCCAATCCAAACTGTTGCCCAGGTCTCTGAGGTCTGCCACAGGTTCGCACAGG
>NW_005354291.1:2725683-2746370 GCF_000412655.1 Myotis brandtii | reverse complement strand
CCATCCACCACCCATTCAAGGGATTTCATCTCCTGAATTGCCAACCTGGTTAGGTCCCAAGTGGCTCTCCTGAGGGTCTCAAAGTTTTCCACCGTGGTTGCGAAAACAAAAAAGTAACTGTTGCTTTAAAAACCTCAATATTTCAACACTGACTCTGATACCTTTTTGTTTACCGGGGGAAATTCTAGGAAGGGACCACGTGGAAGTCAAGGAACCGCAAGGTCTTAACAAAGCACTTTGTTAAGAAGCTTACTTTGCAAGGCTATAGGAACAGCACTCAAGATTTCCATCTGAAAAAAGCAAGGCGTGTAGGATTCCCTAGCGAGCGCGCCGAGCAAATTTGCACTTTGATTCCGGTGACATTGTCAGTCAAATTCCCACCCCAGGCCCCCAGCTAATCCCCCCACCTCCACCCCAGTTACAAAGCAGCTAGGCTGTTACAGATTGCGGAAAAGTAAAAGTATATTCTAAAATGAAGAACCAATTATCCCGTAAAGCAGTGCTATCTTCTCATCAGAAAGATCTGAACCTTATTTTTACCTGTTGCATTGTTAATACTTTTTTTTAACCGCCCAAAAAATAAACACCTAGCGTTCCGTTTAAACTTTCAAACTCCAGAAACACTCTCAAGTTCAACATTGCAATTACAGTCTCATGGCAAAGGTGCATTTATATAAAGACACTTAAAAACTAGAGAGAAGTTTTACTTGTAGAAAAAGAAACGAGTAGGTAGAAATTTTTAAAAAAACACACACAAAACAACAAACTTACTCTTTCTCTTAAAAGAAGTGAAGTAGGCACGCCAACTGATCGAACTCCTTAGAGGGTGAAGTAAAATGAAAAGGCAGGTCCAGGCACTCAGACCTGCCTGTACTTAAAAGTTTTAAAAGTCTGCTGCTGTTTGGTCCTTTCCTCACTCCTTCCCCCTAATGAAAGAAAAGTGCTGGTACCTCGTAAAAGCTTTTTTCTAACTTGGAGCACAGAGCTTTTAAAAGTTTCAAGCCACTGACTCAAGAGAGGAGGGGCTAGCAGGGAGGGGCGGGGAAGAGGAAAGGCGGGGAGAAGGGAGGGGAGCAGGCCCGGGAACGTGCGGGAGGGGGAGGGGGGGCGCGTGAAGAGGCGACGCGGGGAGTAGCCAGAGATGATCAAGTTGTAGTTTAAACTTGCTGATGAGAGGTATGAAAGCGTGAGCGACGTGAGTGCTGCTACTTGTTACTCTCTACAGATAGCAATTACTGGTTTTAGTTAGTGCTTGCTTTACCAAAAGTCCGGGGAAAATAAAAAGTTGTATATTTTATAATACTACTACAAACTTTTCTAAAGTAAAAAAATACACATATATGTATATTAAGTAAATAAAAATGATGGAAAAGATTATAGCAGTACAAATTTGTTTCGCATTGGCCAAGGTGTGTGACGTTAAAGGTAGGTGTGAGTTATTTGATCATCTAAGTCCTTTTCTCTTATTTTAACTAAGGACAATTAGCAAAGGAAATGGAGGGGATGGGAGAGAGAAAGGAGAGAGAAAATGGACAAAGGTGGTGGTGTTCCCACCCCAAAGCCACCTTCCAACTCCGGGACTGCTGTGAATTTTCACTCTTTCCTTGTATGTATAACTTTATACATAATATATTTTGATCTGATATACCTCTATCGGATCTCCAGGGAACTGAAAGTTTAAACTATCTCAGTCCCACTCATGCCAATGCACTAGACACTGAATCTGCTTTGTAGTGAAATGTCAGATAGTTTTGATGAAATCCTGATGTGATAAGTTGGCATTAAGTGGGTCTCAGAACCATCAAACCTTGAGACCCTCTCTAGCGCCTGCTGGAGAGTGCTCCGCCCAGTGACAGTGGAGCTGAGCAGATCATTTTTAGCCCCTTTCCACCGTGTCCATGTCTCTTCCTGGTCAGCACCCTGTGTTAGGGTGTCCTGAGTCATGTGGCCTCTTTCCTGGAGTGGGCAGCCCCCTGAGGACTCCCCAGACACCACACCCGAGGGCAGTCTTAGGACAACTCCCCATAAACAGGCTTCGGTGATGCTCCCCAGGATGGGCAGGGAAATCTCTGGCTATTATTCTTGGAAAGAAAGCAAATTCACCCAGGCTGACTATTCCTTATCCTTTTCTCGCTGATACAAATATCAGCGAGAAAAAAGGAGCAGGGCAAATGTTTTCTGGGAGATACCTTTCTCTAGATATAATTTCGCTAAAATGATTAATGAAACACCTTTTGGAATGTTACAGTTTTACTACATGAGTTTGCTCTCTCCTGTGTTGGCTATCCTGTTTTCAAGATTATTTTCTCTTTAAGTTAGGGAAGAAAAAAAGAAGTAGAAATTGTAACCTGACTTTCAAGTTCAGTAACCCATAAGTATCATTTTGGTCTTGTATTTATATAGTTTACTTTCAAATGTTTGGTCCTAACTAAAAATTATTTCATTTGATTCAGAATACATTTCATGAAAATATGATTTATTCTTTTTATTATAAGAAAACTTGCTTCTCCCTTTCTTTTTTTTAAAAAGAACTCTATGCTTCATTTAATTTACATAATTACTTGGTATATTTTTGTAAAATTATTCAAGTACAATTATTACTGAAATTACCGATTTTATTAAAAGGGTCTCCTAAAATATGAATTCAGAATTAGTTGCACGAAAGAAAAGTTGCCATTGACTATTATATGACAGGGTTATTAAAGCAAAAAATTGTGTTTATTTCCAGTTATGTTTTGTTAGGTCTATCAAAGGACTTTGATATCTAAGGATTTCTTTTTGGTCTATTGCTTGTGTGACAAATTGGAAATAAAACCTAAGAACTTCTTTATACCAAATTAAGTTACTCATGGATATCACCTGAACCATCTCCTCAGCTAAGTCATAGCACAAGCCACTAATTGCATAGTTCTCTCAACATGTGCGATGTACTTACTATATCTTACATTTCTAAAATGATTTTCCCACGATCTTTCGTAAAAGATGAAGACATTCAAGTGATTTTCTCTCCTTTTGTAAAAATGGCACCCAAATGTGGCCCAATGAATAATAATGCTCAAGAGAAACAGGGTGACTGTGAATGGCTTCCCTGTCTTCCCTGTTGGAATATTAACAGCACAGTTTTCTCTCGTGGACACTTAGCAGCTTCTCCAAATGCCGAGTAGTAACTCGGATTAGACCTCCTACGCTAGCATCAATGCCATTTCATTACCATCAACACTGACTTCCCCAAACTGTATCATCTCCGATTGGCAGGCCTGTCTGTGCAGAAGAAATGGGTGCAGCCTGAATTGCTAGTCAGGCAGCCCTGCTCAAGGGGGATGAGAGACAGTCACTTACAATTCGTCATCTGCAGGGTTTCATTATCATGACCCTGGCCAGGCCTTGGACTCTGATTCCTGTTGCTGTGTGTCTTGAGGAATGCGCACTGTTGGCACAGGGAGAGTGGGCTCTATTTCAGAATTGTGAAAAGTATTTCTTAGTCTGAGAACCAGCTGCATTTTTGAAGTTTTACCTGTGTTTCCGAATATCAATTTCTGGAATTATAAGAGATGGATGGATTAAATTTTAAAGACTTTCAATGCCTATCTCACACAAATTCTGGTGAATCACTCTCACTTTGATGAGTAGCATAAATATTCAAAAATATTTGGGGGCTATAGATTGGAGATTATTAAGGAGAATATTGTAATGACTGGACGAAAAAGGGGTGCTGTAATAAATCATGAATCTCTAACCGGGAAGGCATATAACTTTAGTAAAAGGTTTATCTTTTCCTTAAACCCTGTCCATTGTTTCTTGTATCTAGATTAACACACCTCTTTAATCACCTATCAGACTTCTTCTTCTAAAATGTAATTATCCTCAAAGAGCAAATCATCTGAACTACCCTGTAATCCAATCCCCACCTTCCGATCTCCCACCTCCATGTAATCTTTCTTATGTCTCTTCCTTAATTTCAAATTCATAAAAGAAACTGTAAAACTGTTAGGGTGGTTAAGGGACTGGGTGAAAAGGTGAAGGGATTAAGAAGTACAATTTAGTAGTTGGGAAATAGTCACAGGGTTATAAATTACAGCATAAGAAATACTGTCAATAATTTTGTAATTAAAAAAAAGAAAAGAAATAATTTTGCTGTAATACTATGTATGGTGTCAGGTGGGTACTGGAATATCAGGGGAAGCACTTTGTGAAGTATTGATCATCTGACCACTATGCTGCACAACTGAAACTAATACAAAACAATATTGAATGTAAACTGTAATTTAAAAAAAAACCTACAAAGAAAACTTAAAAAAACAACAACTATTATTCTCTGGAGCATTTGAGATCTTGCTCCCAGGATATGTCATCAATTTGGCTTAGATAAACTTTTGTTAAAATTCTCTATAGATTTGGATGTTTCTTACACCGACATGGTAGAGGAGTGAGTTATAAGAACCCAAACTGGGGTACTAGGAGTAAAAAAGGAGAGGAAGGTAGAATTATCAGAAACTGAAGGCAGATTGAGTGAGGAGGACACGGGAGAGAGGTGTGGAAGCAGATCGTGGAGTTTTGATTAGGAAAAAGTTACTAACACCAAAAAGGAAGTCCAGAGGAAGAACTGATTGGCTGAGATTTAACGATTTCAATTTGGAATATTTTGGTCTGAAGAACTGAAATAGCTAGGTAAAGATATCTGACTGGCAATGTAAAAAAAGGACTGTGGGGTTTAGATTAAAATTGTTATAAGATTTCGGATTATGCTCATAGAATTGATATTTGAAACCACAGGTACAGATGAGATTACTAAGAGAGAGGCTGAAGCAGTATGCAAAAACAAAACAAAACAAAACAAAAACACAAACCAAAAAACAAAAAACATACACAAAAAAATAAACAGTGCACAGCTTGGTGGATTCCCTCATTTAATGCAAGTGAAAAAAATGAAAAAAAAAGAGGCAAAGTAGACTCTGGAAAAGGGAAGGGCATTTAAAATGGCTACAGGTGGGCTTGCTGTTAGGAAAATATCCACTGGGCACTGTGAGGAGTTTCAACTTTGAAAAAAACGAGTTACTCCTTTGAAACAAGAGAGAGTGCAGACTATAAAGGAAAACAATTGTTTTGAGGTGGAGAGTATGGACATTGGGAAGCTAGGATTAAAGGCGGCCTCTCAAAGAAGGTGGGGTTATCAGCTGACTGAGATAAGAGCAAAGTGAGCAGAGTTGAAATTTGCAGTACCTCTGGGGGAATCCAAAGGCAATGTAGAATAAATGGATTATCCAAGACTGGGAGGGTCTAACTTTATTGTAATGGAATAGACTGCATTGTCTTATGGAGTGCCTTTCATTAGCATCAGTATATTCCTTTCTATGCACCAAATTTCTATTTTATCTAATATTACACAGTGAGGAAGGAGAAAAAGGTCATTGGGACCTCAATAGTATGCAGGTTTAGAAATACTCCACCCACTTTGGTAAAACCAGACAAAAATGGGTTCTTAACATGACAGCTGATTAACCATATTTCCCTTAGAGCAGTGAAGATTTCCCATCATATTACTGACTTGTGCTGGAATCCTTTTTCAGTAGATATATTTCTGGGATCTGACAATTTATTTAATAACTCCAAAGTATTCCCTTAACTCAGAGGTTCTCAACCTGTGGGTCGCGACCCCTTTGGGGGTCGAATCACCCTTTCACAGGGGTCACCTAAGACCATCGGAAAACACATATATAATTACATATTGTTTTTGTGATTAATCACTATGCTTTAATTATGTTCAATTTGTCACAATGAAAATACATCCTGCATATCAGATATTTACATTACGATTCATAACAGTAGCAAAATTACAGTTATGAAGTAGCAACGAAAATAATTTTATGGTTGGGGGTCACCACAACATGAGGAACTGTATTAAAGGGTCGCGGCATTAGGAAGGTTGAGAACCACTGCCTTAACTGAAACTTCTTTCCCATTTATTTAGCATTCTATCATTCTTGAGAGAGATTTAAGGACCAAAGTTTGTCTCAACCTAAGTAATATCTGTAGCCCATATCTATTTCCAATTAATCTTACTGTAAGCCTACACACAAAAGTTTTTTGTCTAGGGAAGAGTTTTTGTTTTGTTTAATGGGAAATAATTCCAGTCAGTGGATACATATGTCTTTGGCACCACCTTCTGTACAGAGTGAAAATTAACATCATAAGGAAGTAACTGGTAATCCATTTAATACTTTCTCTTAAAAATGTCACCTTTTTATTAAATTTGATTGATTTTTATGATCATCTGTGAATATTTACATTTATTAATTCAGCAGATATTTATTACGTCTCAGGAGCCATGCTACTGAGAATTTTTTAGTTATCCTTTGAAGACAAAATAGTATCAGGTTGTACTTCATTTAGCTTTGGGCTTTGAGTTTTTTAAACTGAATTTTGAAAACGTAAGCCAATAATGGTAAGAAAAATAATGCTAGCTTTTTTTTTTTTTTTAAGGAACATGTTCTCTATAATTCCACAGGTGATTTCTATTTTTAAACATCCTATTAATAGTGTGCCCACTTAAAAAAAATTATCAGGCCCTAACCAGCTTGGCTCAGTGGATAGAGTGTCCATCTGTGGACTGAAGGGTCCCAGGTTTGATCCGGTCAAGGGCATGTACCTTGGTAGCAGGCACATCCCCAGTAGGGGGTGTGCTGGAGGTAGCTGATTGGTGTTTCTCTCTCATGGATGTTTCTAACTCTCTATCCCTCTCTCTTCCTCTCTGTAAAAAATCAATAAAATATATTTTTAAATAAAATTATCAGAAGCGAATATAAAAATTTTTCAGTCAAATGCTCTACCCCTGAGCTATACCCCCAAAGCTAAACATTTTGGATCTGAAACTCTTTATTTTGCACATATAAGGGGAGAAGATAAGGCATTTGTACGGATTGACAGCTGTTGCTTTAACAATTTAAGTCAGCTGAACATCAGCTAAGAAATGAGAAAATATAATATTTTAGGACAAAACAATGAAAATTACTTTAAAATTATTCAGCAAAGTAGTTATCTTGTCAGTATAATATTTACCATCATTTTGTGTTTGGCAGCGGAAATTTGGAGAACATAGAAAACATTTCATAAGTACATTGATTCCTTTATGTGCAAAAATGTTTGCAAACAATTAAGAACATGAACAAACATAGTTATAAGAGCAAATACATAAACAAAATTATTTACATGTTTGTTGGATTGATGCCAAAGAAAAAGAAAAGACTTAGCATTGCTTCAGAAGTCAGTAGAGATAAAAATTCCCAAATGAAATATTTATATGCTTGATTATAGTACCACTTACTAAAGTCGTTAAAATGCCTTTCTGTTGTATGTCTAAGTCTGCACAGGGCTGGGTACCTATGGACAGCTATATACAGTACATGTCCTTTATGGACACCCCTAAATTTAATAGAGCTTTCATTTAGAATAGCATGAAAACAATTATCTCTAAGAAATGATGCATCCTAGTAACTTTACATTCTATATATATATTAAAAATATTACAACCTTCACGGTTGTACGAATGACAAAATTAAAAACCCCATTAGACTTTTAAGAGAGCCTCCAGTTTTCTTATTATTCACTTACTACTGGAAATGAATAGTACTTTAGTGTCAGGTTGTTGGGATATGAAAACAACGTCTGAAACTGTTGTAGCAGACTTAATATCTTTGGAAGATTTAGTTGTGTTTTAAACTATTGGAAATTCATGTGGTCACCTATATATAACAAAACACTAGAGTCCATGGCCAGCCACGTATAAAGTTAGAACACTATCACCCAATGAAAGATAGCTTTAAGGACATCCAAAGCCTTTTCAATCCCAAACCATCTCACTACTTGTTCTCTATGGAGGCGAGATTTTCCACCACGAAAGTTCCACCTTTGGGTTAAGACAGTGGCCGGCAAACTCATTAGTCAACAGAGCCAAATATCAACAGTACAACGATTGAAATTTCTTTTGAGAGCCAAATTTTTAAAACTTAAACTATATAGGTAGGTACATTGTTATTAACTTAATTAGGGTACTCCTAAGGCTTAGGAAGAGCCACACTCAAGGGGCCAAAGAGCCGCATGTGGCTCGAGAGCCGCAGTTTGCCGACCACGGGTTAAGACATTGGGGTCTTTAAGAAGGCAAAAATGGAAATGAAAGTATATTCTTGGTAAATGTAAAACAATATTAACAAAATGAGTTTACCATTGTGATTTACAAAAAGAGCTTTAAAAGACTGGAGATATAAATACTTATGGAAATAAACAGAAATAAATCAAGGAGTTTGTGAACTGACCAAAGTTAATTTGGTTGTGCACAATTTTTAGGTGTTTTTCCCCCTGCATCTATTAATGGCCATCACAAAAGATTGAGGTGTATTAAGGCTCTTTCCCCATTACATTAGTACCAGCTTAAAGTAAAACAAGCCTTAGAACTAAGTTTGACTTCACATTTAGATACCGATTCAATAAGCACTTATTAGAAAACAGGTACTCGCCCAGCTGGTGTGGCTTAGTGGTTGAGTGGTGACCCAGGAACCAGGAGGTCATGGTTCAATTTCCGGTCAGGCATGTGCTCGGGTTTCAGGCTCCATCCCCAGTGGGTGGCATGCAGGAGGCAGCCATTGATAATACTTCTCTCTTATTGATGTTTCTATCCCTCTATCCTTCTCCCTTCCTCTCTCTCTAAAAATCAATAAAAGCATTTTTTTTTTTAAAAAAAAAGAGAGAGAAAGCAGGCACTAAGCATTTCATACAACATGTTTTGTATTCTCTGTGAAGCCCCAACTCTCTGTTCTCTTTTGGCGCAGAAACCACCATCTTGCATGAAAAGTTCTTTTAAAGCAGAAGTGACGATATTCCAGAAACACCATCATATTGTAATAGAAAGACACAGCCACCAGATCTCCTCCAAACCAGTGATGGGACACAGGACCATTTTTGGGTCAAGTCACTGGTATTTGAATCTACATATGTTGAGTACCACTAATTTCACCAAGGAGAGTCTTTTCTAACATTCATTCTGCTAATCAGCAAAGCAGTAACCTAGCCAGTGAAAATCCATATGGGACATGCAGGATGCTAATTAGCAAATGTCTGGTATGTTTCAAAGACTTGGATACAGAAGTACTTGTAGTCATCTTTGAGGTGGCCTTTCTGATGTATATTTGCCACCCATCCCTAGACCATGAATTCTTAAGTATTTAGACTCTTTGTGTAACTTCTGCAAACCAACACGCACATTTACAGCATGGCATCTTTGTTAAAATTTTAAAAAGTAAATTATAGACATCATAAAACAAGGTAATTATGCACTGCTTTATATAGCACAATTTAGTGCATAAGAAGCTGAATTAGCTTCTGGATTCCTGGGGTAAGGGTGAAAGTGAAAGCCATGAGTTGAAAGGAGATATCAGAAGATTGGGAGGATAATAAGAACACATCAGAATTTTTTAACTATTTTACATGTGAATGACCCCCATCTTAGGAAGTTATGTATTTACCCCTAAAATAAAGCATGGATACTGAAAATGCTTTTAGTTTAAAATTAATGTGCTCTTAATACTTCATAATACTTAATTTACTTCACACATGATTTACTTCATAGCTTGAATCCTACATCATGTGAAGTTCAGATTTCGTCACATTCAATGGGCTTTCCGTTATGTTTCACTTTGACCTCCTCCAGCCCACCCTCCACCTCACACTCCTGCCATTTTCCTGGCCCTGGATCACTCATCTTGACATAGTGGTAGGAAGGTTGTCATTACTCGACTTCTGATCTTGCAAACAGCAGAGAGAACTGGTATTTGATATTCTCTTGACAATTCTGTTTTATAAAATCCCCAGTCAAAATAGCAGACTTGATATGTTTGGAAAGTTCAGTTGACTTTTAAATCTACTAGAGATTCATGTGGTATTGAGTGGGATTCATTCTAGTTACCCATTCTCCCATCAGTGATATTAGTACATTCTTGAATAAAATACTAATGGATTTTAAATATTAAAATATTATAATCATTATAGGTAATACAGTATTTAAAAAAATTTAAAGCATTAACAGAGTCAGTGATATAATTCTTGTTTCATGGGTTTCTATGTAAAGAGTTTTAGTAACTTGCTTGGCTTTTTACTAGTATAAAACAGCTTATTTACCCAGTGGGGGAAAAACTACAGAATTGTGAATCAGACCTCTTCATTACACCCATCCATAAACAGACAGCATATTGTGTGTTTAGATTAAATTCTAAAATATAGCCAGCTTTAACAGACATTTAAAATGAATTGACCAGTAAACCAGATAGGACATAAAATCAATCTTTATTTTAGACCTTAATGAGGCAATGAAAACTGCAATTTTGGATTCAGATACAAGCAACAGTTATGGAAAGCCTATTATTTCTTTAGTATTTCTGTGGTTTTATGTGCAGGCAATTTTGATGTCAGATTCATTTGCAGGAGATTCCAATATCCTTAAAAATGAAGACATGGCAAAGCCCGATTATAAAATGCGTGGTATACTTTAATAGCTAAATTAACTAATTAACTATTTTAATGAAAACCCCCAGAAAGCTATATAAGTTTGCTATTCATATATCATATGTTACAAGACTTATTACATAAAATTGCCTAATAATTCATCATGAGGCAGAATGAGGCCCATCCTGTTTAAAGGTTTTTAATGAACATATTCTTCTTTTCAAGTTGTTAGTTTATCTCCTAATTATATGTGCAATCTTATTTGGAAATTATATCAAACCTCCACATTTGAGGCCCTTCATGAATAGAAGGCCCAGGCCAAATGGTTCTTCTGATAGTGGCCTTTCTATGAACCGAGCTTCATTCCAGGCTACAAGTTGCAGCTCTGCCTTAACCAATGACTGGCTAGTAGTCACTTTTGCTTTGGGTAATTCCCTCTCTGTCCCTTTTTTCTCTTATACCAACTTTTGAAGAGTAATACATCTGCAGAGAGAGAACATTTCATAAATGCGTAGTTTGAAGAAAATTTTTGCAAATCAAGTACACCTTTTTAATTTATAGCTTATCAAGAAATGGGAATTCACATCAATGGCATCCTGTAGCTTTCTTTGAAGCCCCTTCCTTCCATTACTTCTCCCACAGCGATTATCCCTATTTAGTCTTTCCTGTTTTCCCCCTCTTTTTAATTAAATGGAATCTGTATCTGGCTGTTTTCACTTTCATCCATATTATTTGTTGCAGGCAGTCACAGATCATTCATTATATTACCGATGTGTAATATATCCTTGTATAAATATACCACACTTTATCTTTCCTACTATTAACGGACTTTTGGGTAATTTCCATTTGGGGGATTTTACAATTAAAAATTCTCTGAATATTCTAGTACAGATCTTTTGAGTTTTCTGACACTTGTTGATTTGTAGGAGTTCTTTATTCTGTCTATGACGCCTTTGTCTGATGAGTATATTGTGAATATTGTTTTTCCCCTCTGGGTTGATTTTTACTTTCTTAATCATTCCTTTTGATAAAGAAATTGGTAGATTTAATACAATCTAAATTATCATTTAAAAATAATTAGCACTTTTTATAATCTTTTAAAGAAATATTTGCCTAATTCAATCAAAATCAAGAAGATATTCTCTCATTTTTCCTTCTAAAAGTTGTATTGTTTCACATTTATAACTGCAATATCCATGAAATTGATTTTGTGTATGGTATAAAGTAGAGGTCAAAATACATTTTGTCAATATAAAAATTCAGTTAATTCAGTATCATTTATTAAAAAGACTATCCTTTCCCCATTATACCACAGTGTTATCTTGGGTGTTAATCATGTGACCACATATGTCATGGTCTATTTCTGAACTTTCTCTTCTGTTCTATTGGTCAGTTTGTTTATCTTTGCACCACTAACATATTCTCTTAATTATGATACTTTTCTGATCCATCTTAATATAGGATAGTATAAGTACCCCAGCTTTTTTTTCCTTCAGATTGTGTTGGCTGTACTTGGACATCCATTTCTGTATAATTTTAAAAAATTATCTTCTCAATTTTCACACACATACAAAGTAGAAAATAAATAAGAAAAAAAAAACCTGTTTGGATTTTTATTATGATGGCATTAGGATGACTCTATAGATTTTGATTCTTTATTTTGCTTTGTTTTGAAGAATTTGTTAATTATTATTCTCTGATATGTTAGGTGTTATTTTCTGTTGCTGCTCTCAAGATTTGCTTTTTTATCTTTTTTTTTAATATTGTAACTAAAATTTCTGTCTTTCATCAAATATGGGAAATTTTGGTCATTATATCTTCAATTAAAAACATGTTTTTTTCTATTACATTCTCATTCTCATGTCAAATTTCCTTCCATCACCATTTATCCCCCCTTTACCATCACCTACCTCCCTGCACCTCAGCACCCACTGATTTTTTTAAAAAAACATATTATATATTTTTTTTGGTTCTGGAATTTCTATTTGGTTTTCTTTTTATTATTTTTATTTCACTACTGAGATTTTTCTATCTTTTTTCTCATTGTAAACATATTTTGTTTTACTTCATTGAGGTTAATATAGCCACTTTAAAACGCTTAACTTCTAATACCTAAACTTGGATCATATCTGGCTTGCTCTTGGTTGATTTTCTTTTCTATTGGCAGTGCATTCCATTTATCTGGTTTTTCATATGTCTGGCAATTTTTAATTGTATCCTAGAAATTATAAATGTTAAGTCCTTGAGATTCTGTTATTTTCCCCTGATGTGTGCTATTTCTTTTGTTTTAGCAGCCAATTGTTTTATTGGAATTTGTGTAGGATAACATTATTTTGGATTAGGATAGCTCTATGATTATCTCCAGGGACACCTGGAAGTCTGAGACCTAATCTTGGCCAAGGAAAGGTCAGTCAGCTAACTAATGATTTACAATATGCTGTTTTAAGCTTAAAACTCCCCTGGAGAGACCCGAGACTAACTTGTTTATTGATGAATTACATCTGTAAATAAAGATTTATTTTACTTTATCTTGGAAAGCAGGCATGACCATTGTGTATGTATTGTCAATGACTGCTTTTGTGCTACAATGGCAAAGGTGAGTAGTTGTAGCCAATACAATATGGCCCCCAAACTTAATATTCATTTTCTCATTTTTTTTCTTTTCATATATTTTTGTTGATTTTAGAGAGGGATAGATAGAAACATCAATGATGAGAGAGAATCATAGATCGGCTGCCTCCTGCATGCCCCTTACTGGGGATCGAGCCTGCAACCCAGGCATATGCCCTTGGCCGGAATCGAACCTGGGACCCTTCAGTCCACAGGCTGAGGCTCTATCCACTGAGCCAAACCGGCTAGGGCCATTTTCTCACATTTTATAGAAAAAAATTTGCCAACCCTTACTCTTAAAATATCCTTGAGATTCTCTAATTTTTTTCTGTCCCACTCTTCACATCCAGGGAGGCCTAGTAAATATATCTATGACTAGAGCCCAGATCTCTTCTCAATTTAGCACTTAGAAGTAAGTCTTTTTTTAAAAGGCTCATGTTTACAGAAAGAGATGGGTCTCTGAGTGGATTTTGTTCCAGTCTTTCTCTAAATTACCTCCCACATGATGAATTAGGTTTATAAGCTAGAAAATTATTTCCTTTAAGTTCACAAACATGAAATCAAATTGCAGAGCAACCTGTGTTAAAAGGCTACATTTTTACCCAGATACACATAATTTGGCAGGCTATCATTTAGCAAACCAATGTCAATGGGTGGAAATAGTTTGTTCACTTTACACCTGCTTTCCCTAAATTACCTAACCTTTATATTTACTGAAATTTTCAGGTGTGTAATTGGTTATCCTTCTAGTTTCCAAAGCTTTAAGAATGATAGTAAAACATTTCAGAAAGTTAACAGTCATGTATATAAGAAGAAAAATACTGCCACAGCAGGTGTCAGTCTAATGTATTATGTGCATAAATTTGCCCTTTATGTTTCTAAGGTGTAAGGTCTAATTCTTAACATTGATTCTTTCTAAAAATCAAATCTCGATATGGGCAGAAGACTTCAAGCCTAGTTTTATTTGTGTATATAAGCTAAGCCCTCCACCCATAGGCACAGATGATGATGGGATGGCAGACTGTGTGGCACAATGAAAAGCATTTTTACCATTAAAATGTTGTTAAGCCCAGCCGGTGTGACTCAGTGGTTGAGCGTTGACCTATGAACCAGGCGGTCATGGTTCGATACCCAGTCAGGGCACATGCCTGGGTTGTAGACTCGATCACCAATGTGCAGGAGGCAGGCAATCAATGATTCTCTCTCATTATTGATGTTTCTATCTCTCTCTCCCCCTCCCTTCCTCTCTGAAATCAATAAAAATATATTTAAAAATAAATAAATAAAATATTGTCCAAACAATATTCACAAAGGCTTTTACTTAAATCATTGGAACCTCTTTAATGTTTTAGTAGGCTGTGGAATAGTGATGCCAAATTTGCAGAAATGATATTTAATTGGTGAACGTATTTTAAATCTGGATGGCTGGGATCCACCAGAGGCATACTAAATCTGATTCTTGGGGTGGGAACAGTTAGGGACCTTTATTTTTAAAAAGATCCCCTAGCTGTTTCTGAAACACACTGAAGTCCCTCTGGCAATAAGGAAATTGTTTTCATCTGACAATCTGGGAAAACTGTGTTCTCATACTGGCTTTCTTGTTACATTGCAGTGTGGCCCTGGGCAAGTCACTTAAGCAAAATAAAACAAACAAATATCAAAGGTTAAAACAGGGAGGAAGGGCTCCTATTGAAAGTATCTGCTTTTCTCTATTTCTTTAGTTTTCTCATCTGTAAAATGAGAATAATAGTATCCACCTCAGAATCAGTGTAAGAATTAAGATCATGCAGATAAAGTGTTTAATATGGTGCCTAGCACATAAGAAAAACTCAGTAAAGGTTAATTGATTATATTTTATCATAATGTTTATTAGTACTGATAGCAACATGACGTAGAACTGTAATTCAGTATAATATACATACTATTTCCCCGTACAAAATCAGAAAGAGCTGGCCTTATTTATTTGCTCATTTATCCCTCCATTTATTATAACAGGGTAACCATTGTGTCCTGCCGGGTTCTAGGCACTGCACTGCACTGAGGATTCAGTGCTGAATGCTGTGGGTCTCTGAGCTCAAGAAACGTACTTCCCAGTGGAAGATAAAGACCAAACAAACAAATAAACAAACAAAAAACCCAACTTAATATTCCTACAGTTTTCCCTTTGAAGTACAATCACTTCAGTAAGAAAGCAAACTGGTGCTATGAGGTACTTCTGGGATCTTGTTCTTCTGTAATGAAACACACAGGGCATTGTTCACACTCAAATACTCAGCAAGGGAGAGAAATAATGGCTCCCTTCCACAATTTGCAGTATCATATTCGCATCATCATAGAATTTATATCCGCCTTTCAAAAGACATTATAGTTGAGCATCAAGCTGCTGTTTTTCTAAAGAAGGCCACGAGCGTGTGGTGAAAAGCCATTTCATCCAATTCCACAAACACGATAATAATTTCCATTCGATAGCTTTCTCTCTCTTTTTGAGTCATGTGACATACACATCTTAGACAAATTTGCATTTTTGGAAAACTTGTTGCTGTAAGAATATTTTAGATAAAGTGAGCTAAAAGAATCCAATTAAGCTCCCCACAGTCTGATGGCATTTGCTGTCTTTGACTTTTAGAAGAGGTTTTATCATCTTAGTTGCTATAATTTAAAGACTTAATAAAATTGGTGTTAATAGCCTTTTCAGCATTTAAACTA
Organism: Myotis brandtii; assembly: GCF_000412655.1. Lineage (NCBI taxonomy): Eukaryota > Metazoa > Chordata > Mammalia > Chiroptera > Vespertilionidae > Myotis > Myotis brandtii. Next base: position 2,730,563 of record NW_005354291.1, on the reverse strand, counting down.
TCCTTCTTTGAGACTTCCAGCATTGCTTCTGATAAACATATCATGAAAGAGAATGGGGAATTGGGCAGCAGGATGGGAAATGGTTAGATGATCAGAACATGCATAATATCAAAGTTTACTTTATCAGAAATAGCACTAAGGCTGATTTTTAAAAAAGTCAGTCAAGAGATAACATGAGACCGATCATCAGGAGAAAATGATCACATTAATTGATATACATATGGAGTTCCTTAAGACTATGGGGTCCTAAGGACAGATCAACATATATACATGCCAACTTCCGGTCAGGAGAAGGGGTGGCGGGGTGTGTGGTTTGGGACTTCAAAGGGGAGGATGGTAATTCACAGGGAGTTAGAAGAGCAAATGTTTTTGTAAATAAATGTTTGCTGGGCCATCGTTAACAATAGGATACAGAGAGGACTTGGAGCAAAGGGACTTGCTAGGTTCCTCCCTGTCTATCACACCGAGTTCATATTAAACTACACTTATTCATGATGATAGCTCCCTTCCTGGAGCTGGGCCTCTATCTAAATTCTTTTACTCAGGGAAAAGGTCAAAGGCTCTCTCGGAACCTTTTGGTTCTTAAAAAAAAACCAGCTGAAAATAATCAATATCCCTAAAGTCATATTTTGGCAAGGCAAACTCTGCTTCCACTCAACTTGCTTAGGTCAAAAAGGAAATTATTATATCTTAGTTTCAGGATGGAATCTGTTACTAAAATTATGTTATTAGGAATCTGCCTTTAAAAAAAAAATTCTAGCTTCTTTCTTCCCTCTGTGTTAGCTTCATAGGAAGGCCGGCTTTCTGTAGTGGCCACTAGAAAATTGGGCTTATATCATAGCAGGTTAGCAATCCCTAATGAAAGGGAATGACTTTTCCACTGTAATTCGAGGAAAAAACCCAGGACTGAATCTAATTGCCTGAGTTGTCCCTCACTTTCAGGCCTGAAAGGGTCACTGCAGCCAGGAGGGTCCAATGTCCTCCATCCCCACACATGCACCTTGGAGGCAGGGATGGAGTCGGCTTTACCCAAACCTCCTGAGGTACAGGGCGAGCCTCCAAAGTGATGTGCTGTCACCAAAAGAAGGGGAAATGAAGGACAGTCAGACATAATTTATAAATATTTACTATACAATTTCACCCTTAACAGGCCTGTGAATCAATGTTAAGCAATAATAGATGCAGCCCTGGCCGGTTTGGCTCAGTGGATAGAGCGTCGGCCTTCAGACCAAAGGGTCCCAGGTTCGATTCCGGACAAGGGCGCATGCCCGGGGTTGCAGGCTTGATCCCCAGTGGGGGGTGTGCAGGAGGCAGCCAGTCAATGGTTCTCTCTCATTATTGATGTTTCTATCTCTCCCTCCCTTCCTCTCTGAAATCAATAAAAAAATATATTTTTTTAAAAAAATAATAGATGCAGATATATATTAATGTTTATAATAGCTTTAGTTATAATGCTAAAAAACAGAAAACAAAAAACCTTGACCCATGCTATTGCCCAACAACAGGAGAATTGTGAATTAAGGAATATAAAATGCTTTAGGGATGCATTAAAATTATATATTTGAATGGTTTTTAGTGCTTATGAGGAAAGAACACTTCATAATATAAAGCCATAAAGACAGAATATATAAGGTAATGTATACAGTGTGACCTCACCTCTGTTAAAAAAGCACACGGAAAGAAACAGGAAAATCTATTAAAATAATAATTAGCTCCAAGAACTGTTGGAATGAATTTATTCATAAAACAAATATTTTTGGAATGCTTATTTTTGGTAAGATTTTTTTATTCTGGATATTATTGTCTCTATAATTTTCATATTTTTGCATATGTTTCAATAAGCAACTGAGAAGTGCACTGCATTTAGATTGATATCTTAGCAACCTTACTTAAATCCTGATCGTGTTCCAAACTTCATTCTAAGGTGTTTTCAGTTACACTGTCTCATTCAATGTGTCTCTTATGAAATCAGTTATCAGTTCTATTTGCTCCTTGAGATTATTGTTTCTCTATAGGAGCCATAAGTAAAATCTGTTGAGTGACCGAGTGATTCATTTGTTCATTCATCCAAACATCTATGAATTGTTGAAGGGTTAAAAAATTAACCTTTAAGGGAATATCCTGAAATTGGAAAGGTAAGAAAGATTTTAAATTATCATGGGACAGTAAATAGGTTTTTGTAGTAATTAGAATATGTTAATTATTCTTTGCTTTAAGTAAATGAAAAGCTAAATGGATGTTAGCAATTTTGTCAAAGCCATTGTGTGTTAAGAGGTTCTGCTCATGTGCAGTAGCATTCAGTTGCAATCATAAAAATAATTTACATAAATGGTCTTTCTGTGAAATTTTGGAATTATTGTATCCTGTTATTAATGTTTAAATATGTTATGAATGTTAAATATACGATCTAAACATTAAATATATTCAGAGTTAGTTTATTTTCTACATTTTCATGTATAGTAATTTTCATTCCATCTGCTGGTCAGGTGGAGTAAAAGATTACAAAATTTTCAGGCCAAAGGATCTTCAGGCAAGTTTGTGGCCCCCTGCAACCTCAGCTCACCAGAGAACATTCTTTGGGAAAGTCGTGCCTCCAAGTCTCAGATGTGGACAACTTACACAAGAAAGAGATATAGGCAGAGATTTCCAGGTCAAATTATGCCAGTAGAGATGGAAAAATGGCCTTCAGGGCCAGCAGGAGACAGTAATTTTTTAAAAGTATATTTTTATTGATTTCAGAGAGGAAGGGAGAGAGAGAGAGAGAGATAGACACATCAATGTTGAGAATCATTGATCAGCTGCCTCCTGCACGCCCCCTACTGGGGATCGAGCCCGCAATCCGGGCATGTGCCCTTGACTAAATCGAACCTGGGACCCTTCAGTCTGCAAGCCGATGCTCTATCCACAGAGCCAAACCAGCTAGGGTGAGACAATAATTTTTTTAAAATATATTTTTATTGATTTCAAAGAGGAAGGGAGAGGAAGAGAAAGATAGAAACATCAATGATGAGAGAGAATCATTGATTGGCTGCTTCCTGCACACCCCCTACTGGGGATTGAGCCCACAACCTGGGCTTGTGTCCTCGTGGGAATCAGACTGTGAGCTCATGGTTCATTGGTTGACACTCAACCACTGAGCCACGCCGGCTGGGCTGTAATTTTTTAAAAATATACTTTTATTAATTTCAGAGAGGAAGGGAGAGAGAGAGAGATAGAAACATTATTTCTGAGAATCATTGATCGGCTACCTCCTGCACACCCCCACTGGGATGGAGCCTGCAACCCAAGTATGTACCTTGACCTGGAATTGGACTGGTGACCTCCTGGTTCATAGGTTGATGCTCAACTACTGAACTATGCCAGCCAGGCTGGAGACGGTAGTCTTGACTATATAAGGCTGACTGAGCCAGTATACACAGGTATTGATTGGACAATGGTAAAAAGAGCCAACAGACACTTGAGAAATTTTCTTTCATTTTTATTATAATTCTCCCCCTTTTTTTATTATGACTTAGAATTTTTGTTTTAGATTCATTGAAATAATTGTTTTAGATTTTGTATCATATATCACTCTCACGATTCTCTATGTTAAGAGAATATAATGAGCTCCCCAGAAGCCCATCATGCCCTCTCCTTTTTTCCTTACAGTAACCACAATCTGTTTTTATGATACTAATTTCCTTGCTTTTCTGTATAGTTTTACCAAGTACATTTGCATCTACAAACAGAGAAATCCACCTTTCCACCCACTTTTGTATCACAGTGGTCTCTGAATTAGACCAAGGTGCCTGGATCCATCCCCTTGAGCTATAAGGGAAGAGGAGGGACAGTCACAGGTAGATTGTATTGCGTATGGTCGCAGTGAAATCAAGCACCTTTGGAGTTGCCGGGGCATTTATAGTTCCTTCCAGGTCATTGATTTAAGGTATGAGCTCTTCCTAGACTTGAGATAAAGAGCTGGTCAGTCAACTCCTGGTTTGAAGCCAGAACTACACAGTGGAATAGGCCACTACTTTGGCTTCTGATGGGGTTGCCAATAGTAACTGTGGAAGACTGTTTCTATGGAGGGTCACAAGGCAGGCAGCTTTGTGCTGCCATGCCCTGTGGTAGTTTTGAAAAGACCAGAGGAGAAGCACTGCACACTTCTTACTCTCCCCACCTAATGCAAAGCAAGAAGATGACAGGTGTTGCCTGTCTAAACCCAGAACTTACTGTGTCCAGAATACTTAAAAATTATTACATCTGCCATTTACTGAATGCAAAACACCATTAAAATTCTGTTATGTTTCAAAAATATGTTTGCTATTGGAAGTTGAGAGGATAGAGGACAGTCTGTTAGATCTGCGATTCTCAATATCACCCTCCTATTGCAAATGAACTGGGAATTCTGTTCTCCCAGTTGCATTTGCAATGCTTAACACTAGAGGGAGAGAGCAGACCATGGAGAGCAGCAGCAGGTCGGCTAAGGAACTCCTTAGCCACTTCACGCTCTTCATTGGCAGCTGGAAATAGACTGAGCATGAAACTGGGGAGCCCATCTATAATAATAAAAGCATAATACGTTAATTAGACCGACGTCCTTCCGAAGCTGGGGCTGCAAGGGAAGCCTGGGTCCCGGTGCCGGCAGCTGGGGGAAGGAAGGCCTACTCTTGCACAAATTTCGTGCATCGGGCCTCTAATTGTTAATAAAAACAGATGTCTTGTTACCTAGGAGAGATTATTTTACAATCTCAGTAAAGAGAAGAGTCAAGTTGTGGAAGGTTGAAGTGAGAAAGGCTCACATTCTTATAGTAATTCTAGATTTGAATTTCACCTCCATTGACATTTTAGACCATATGATTCGTTGTTCCTGGGTATGGTGCTGTGCATTGTAAGATATT
>NW_005354291.1:2703403-2725412 GCF_000412655.1 Myotis brandtii | reverse complement strand
TGCCTGAAACCAAGGTACATGCCCTTGACCGGAATTGAACCTGGGACCCTTCAGTCCGCAGGCCGACGCTCTATCCACTGAGCCAAACCAGTTAGGGCATCTCTAATTGTTAATAAAAACAGATGTCTTGTTACCCAGGAGAGATTATTTCACAATCTCAGTAAAGAGAAGAGTCAAGTTGTGGAAGGTTGAAGTGAGAAAGGCTCACATTCTTATAGTAATTCTAGATTTGAATTTCACCTCCATTGACATTTTATTTAGACCATATGATTCGTGGTTCCTGGGTATGGTGCTGTGCATTGTAAGATATTTAGCAGCATGCCTGGCCTAGAGGAATAACCTAGTAGATACTAGTTGTGGAAGGTTGAAGTGAGAAAGGCTCACATTCTTATAGTAATTCTAGATTTGAATTTCACCTCCATTGACATTTTAGACCATATGATTCGTTGTTCCTGGGTATGGTGCTGTGCATTGTAAGATATTGAGCAGCATGCTTGGCCTAGAGGAATGACCTAGTAGATACCAGTAGCGCTTTTCAGAAAAAATAGTGTATGGAACCATCCCACCCAGGGATGAACTTGGTCTTGAGGGTTTTTATCTGGAGTTCTCAGGTGTTGATCTCAATAGAATATTCATCAGCTACCCAGGTATGTTCCCTCTAATGATTGGTGGGCCCCAGAGCAAGGGGGTCATTAGTTATCACAGCTGATCCTGATGTCAGCCATGGGGTCACTCTCTCCTGCCCTGCTGCTTTTCTGGACCTGGAGCTGAAATACAACTGAGGCCTAGATATTATCTCTAGGGCTTAATGCAAGGGTGAGTATGGGGGTTGTACAAGGCTATTGTTCGGTCCCCTTTGTTCCTCCTCTACTGCATGGCTGGGGACATACCTGGGGAGGAAAGGTCACGGGAGGGTCCGAACCACATGACCATCTGTATGAAAGGTCAGGGGTTTACACTGCATGACCAGCGATATGCTCGGGAAAGAAGGGTCACCCTGAGGGTGAGGTCCCACCCTACAATTGTCTGCTAGGCACCCAGGGCTTTCTGCGCTGCCTGCCGACCTTCAGTACCTGGCCCATTGTTCCTCCTCTGCTCAAACCTAGCTGCCTACTATAGCAGCACCATGCCAAAGGCTTCACAACAGGCTCTGAAATTAGAGAAGGGAAAGAGGGGGAAAAACCTGCAGTTTTTATCTTCATCTCCTTTCTTGGACACTAATGAAGAGAAGTAAGACACAAAATTGGGAGATAAACCTGTAGCTTCAGCCCGGCCGGCCTTGCTCAGTGGTTGAGTGGCAACCTTGTTAGGTTCATTCCTGCACTCCATTATGCCCTGCTGGGGGCTCTTGCTCCCCCCAGCGATTTTCCTATTATTCTCATTGTAGGTTTCATGATTAACGGCCTTTGGCTTCCAATAAACTGCCTCACCCAGTTTCCAGTGATCACCTACCACCTGGCCCCCACCTGCACCAGGTCCCACTGGTTACTCTGACCTTTACAAGAGACCTAAATATCTCACTTTCCCTACTCTGCCCTGATGATGCCATTTTGGCCTTCGCTTTTCTGCTAGCATATGTAACAATCTATAATAATAAAAGCGTAATATGCTAATTAGAGTGGACGTCCTTCCGGACAACCTTCTGGACGAAGCCAGGCCTGCAAGGGAAGCCCGGGTCCCAGGTACCGGAGGGAAGCCAGTGCCGGCAGCCAGAGGAAGGAAGGCCTACTCTTACACAAATTGCATGCATCGGGCTTCTAGTAAATTTATAATTCTTTATCCCTTTTGGCCTCATGCGTTCCTCCTTTGGCGATCCTAACAGACCTATGAACCAGGAGATCACAGTTCAATTCCTGGTCAGGACACATGCCTGGGTTGCAGGCTTGATCCCCAAAGTGGCGCATGCAGGAGTCAGCTGATCAATTATTCTCACTCAACATTAATGTTTCTCTCTCCCTCTCCCTTCCTCTCTGAAATCAATAAAAATATATTAAAAAAAAACAACAAAACCATACAAAAAACTGTAGCTTCAACAAAAAGATTAAACTGTCAACCCTAAATGAATGAAGAAAAGAAACTAATATATTGAGCATCTCCATGAGTATATAGTCGTAATTATATCAAGTATAAAGATAAGAAACCTTAAGAACAAGAATTCATTCCCGTGGCCAAGGTCACACAACTACCTGTCTAGACAGTCCTGCGTGTGCAACAGGCTTCGCAGGAAACGCTAACTGTGAACACGGGGCTAGACAGGAGTTCAGCATCTGAAAATAACTGAGGAAAAAAAAAAAAGGAAGAGAGGAAGGCATGATAGAGAACTAGAGATAAGAGAGAACATGAGAAAGGAGCAATAAAGATATGCTTTAAAAGCACTGGGTTGATTATAAATTATTCTCTCCACTGAGATACTTAAATGTACAAGTGTTATATCTCTCAATATATAATGGGAAAAAACTCCCAGGAAAACATTAGTAGTTTAAAATTTTATGTATACACACTGTTAACCTAAAAATAAAAAAGCCAAAGTGAGAGGCAACAGCTTTTTTTTTTTTTTGATTCAAAAAAATAGCTATTAGAAAGCACTGTTTTAGGCAGAGACCAAAATAGTGTCCAGATTAGGAGGTCAAGGCAAGGGGTATTTCTGAGAAAGGGACGGGGAATAATGACGTGAACAGAAGGAAGGACAGTCTATGGGTGTTAATAAGCTAAGAAAGGATTTTCTATAGGTGCAGATAATCTAACGCAGTGATGCTAATTCTAAAGAATGTCTTACATTTTCAGTCAGGTAGTCATAATGTCTGCTTTCCCGGGAGCTTTGCAAACAGTTTTTGAGATACAGTGCTGCTTTAGGCCCCGTCTAATGGTATTTCGCCCGGTTTTACTATTACAAAGGTTTGAGGAGTAAATCTTGCAAGGCAGTTCCTCTGGGATGGCAGCTCCAACTCCATTTCAAAGTGGCTCCATTGATTATTGTTTTTATAACACATATGTGGATACACACACACACACACACACACACACACACACACATATATATATAGATCTTTGTTTTACATAGGCTTACATTATGAAGTAAAATTCAACCAAAAGAAGACCTTGAAAAGAATAGTCATAACACTTCATAACCATGTAAATGCCTTTTAAAAATTTAGCATCTAAAATGCTTTAAAGAATATTCCCAATAAAATATTTACATTTCAAGTCTAATAAAATCCTTTATTTTTCTTAACATAATGCATGTTTTTGAATTATTTTGAAATGCTCTCATCCATATGTATAATAATGATAAATAATTGATTTCCTAAAACACATTTTCCCACTGTGGGTTAGCATTGCTAAATTAGACTTGGCTCTGAAATGCAATGGGAGCTATTGCATTTCAGACACTCAGAGGAAATTTTCTGCCCATGCGTGGTAGATAAACATACATTATGCTATTTGCACATATTGTATTTCTTCTCTCTCCCCCTTGGGAAAACAAGGCCTATAAATTATATTTATGCTGTTAGCAATGGAGTCTTTGTGTAGTGAACCTTAGAGAGCATCAGGTGTTTTTCTTCTTGGGTCCTTAAACCGAAACTTAATTGTCCCATGTCACATCTGCTCACATCAATCACGTTACATTATTTTCTTTGCAATGTGTTCTTTGAGGTGATATGATTGATGTGACTAAATGTGATGGATCAAAAAGTTCTGTCAGGCACTACAGAAATTTCAAAATCCTGGGCCCACAGGCCAAGGAATCTCTATCTATGTGTAATTTGGCATGGAGTTGAATTGAGAAGGGCAATACAGTTCACCAGATTAAGAATATTTGACAGTGATTTTTGACACGCTACTTTTCGATGATAAAGAAAAACTGTGAGTAATTTGCTAGGGCAGGCTTAAGGTTAGGGAGTCATTGCCCTGTTGTAAATCAGAAGGAATCCATGTGGAAAGGGATTTGCAATCGGAAAACTTGGTTTTGAATACCAGCTCCTCATGTTCCAGTTGCAGGACCTTGGAGAATCACTTTAATTCTCTGAACCACAGTTTCTCATCCTGTATCATCTATCACACAGAGTATTGTGAGAATGACAGGAAAAAAATATATCTGACAGAGGGTTATAAATTGCAAAGTATTATAGCAAGACCCCACAGTCTTGTTGAGGGCCTGCACTGAATATGAATCAAATTATTTTAAAAGACACAGAAAGAGTAATGGTTAAATAATTCGTTCTTTATAAAAATATATATATATATTTCTATTGATTTCAGAGGGGAAGGGAGAGGGAGACAAATAGAAACATCAATGATGAGAGAATCATTGATCTGCCTCCTGCGTGCCCCACACTGGGGATTGAGTCCGCAACCTGAGCATGTGCCCTGACTGGAAATCAAACTGTGACCTCCTAGTTCATAGGTCAACACTCAACCCCTGAGCCATGCTGGCGGGGCAAACAGGAAACATCAATATGGTTAAAGAAGCTGCTCAAGATAGGGAAGGAAGAAAATAAATAATCTGATTTCCCTTCCCTTTCTCCCCTCTAAATTGTGAGCAGTGGTGATAATCATCATTTGCTGCTATGGTCCAAATGTTTCTGTTCCCCCATCAATCCTACGTTGAAATCCAAATGCCCCATGTGGTGGGATTAGGAGGTGTGGGGCCTCTGAGAGGTTATTAGGTCGGGAGAGTGGAGCCCTTATGAATGAGATGAATGCCTGTATAAAAGAGGTCAGAGAGAGCGCCCTTGTCCCTGCTGCTACGTGAGGATGGCAAGAAGCCTGTTACCAGAAGAGGGCCCAAATCCCGACCAGGCTGGCACACTGATCTCGGACTTTCAGCCTCTAGAACTCTGAGGCATAAATTTCTTTTTGTTTATAAGCCACCCAGGGTGTGGTATCTTGATATAGCAGCCTGAACCGACTAAGACACATGCTAACTAGAAGCCTGGGAAAGTCAGTTTTCAGGGGCCATCCTTCCTGAAACACAGAGGAGACTGGCAGAGAAGAGCAAGCAGGACCAGGACTGACACCAAGCATGTTTCTAAAATTCCTCTCGGGATTTTCAGGTGCACCAGGAGCGCCATTTCATCTCTTGGAAGCAAGCTCCCCTGGAGAGTTCTTAGGCCTCTGGTCGGCTCTACCGAGATTAAATACCCACTGGCTCTCGGACCCTGGCATCACACTTCACCTGAGGATTCCCCTTCTCTCTCTCTCCTGGGCTGGATTTTCTATTTCCCATGACCTGCATACTTGTCTTTCCAGTGTTATTGTTGAAATATACTGTTCAGTAGTTTCCTGAGAAGTGGTCCCCATATTTTGAAGCCTTTTATGGTAGAAATATCTAAATATCTTTATTCTATTCTTATGTCTGCTTGATAGTTTGACTACATATGGAATGCTAGGTAATAATTCTATATCTACCCTATTATGTGATAAGTAATAGTTTTTCTTAATTGTGAAGGCATTATTCCAATGCCTCTATCTTCCACTGACTATCAAGAAGTTTAAAGTCATTCTTTTTCTCAGGTCTCTCTCTCTCTTTCTGTGTTTTTTATTTTTTTATTTTGGTCTTTGAAATAGGTAATACATATGTGGTAAAAAAATTTAGAAGCAATAAAATGCTGAAAAAATCTTCCTCACATTCATCTCCTTCCACCCCCTAATGGTTTTCCATCCTCAGAGATGCAAGCACTATTACTAGCTTCTTATAATGAGACAGCCCAGGGACCTGGGTCTAGGACCCCAAGAACACTGGATAAGAAAAACCAGAGTTGGTGCCACCCATCTATTCCTATTTATTTCTTCAGAGAATATATCCCCAGTTATCCCCACAGTGTACCTGGGATCATTTCTATTTCTGAGTATTTAGGCAATTCTGTTAGTTAAATCAGGTTCCCCCACTTGGCTCTTAGCTTCCCCCTTTGCTACTTTAAGATTAATTTTTACTCAGGTCTGCTGAGTCATTTCCTGCTTATCTATTTGTTTTCTAGCCTATAAAATTTTATAGCTGTTATCTTTGCATCTAATCTCCCTTTTGTGAGTTCATGTTCTTAAAAATCCTTTATTATCAACTGAGTGTGGTTTCAAGAGGGAACTAAAATAGATGCATGTGTGCAATGTGTCATCTATGACAGGGAGTCCACACAAATTTATCTATTTGAGAATAAAAGTAATTAGACTGAAAAATTCACATGGTCCATGGTGGGAGTATTCAAATAGAAAGTGGCTTGAGCACACATCCTGGATTTTTTCTTACTCCCTACTTTGCCTATGGAATAAAAAAGAAAAAGAAGATGAATACTATGATGAAAAATAGAAGAGGTTAAGAGGATACAGGAATGGGTTTTGCTACTTTACATGAATGGAGAAGGCCTCTCTGGGAGGTCATATTTCATCAGAAACCTGAGAAATGTAGGAGAAGTGGGAAGAGAGTTCCAGATAGACAGATCAGGGCTATAGGACAAGAGGCGGTTAAATGAGTCCATTCAGGTAAATGACATTGTGAGGTTGGGATGGGACTATTGGTGGATTTGAGTGGGGAGGTTTCTTTTTTTAATATATTTTTATTGATTTCAGAGAGGAAGGGAGAGGGAGAAAGAGATAGAAACATCAATGATGAGAGAGAATCATTGGTCAGCTGCCTCCTGCACACCCCCTACGGGGGATCTAGTCAACAACCCGGGCGTCCTCAGGCCGAAGCTCTATCCATGAAGCCAAACCAGCTAGGGCTGGGGAGGTTTCTTTCTTTCTTTCTTTTTTTTTTTAATATATTTTTATTGATTTCAGAGAGGAAGGGAGAGGGAGAGAGAGATAGAAACATCAATGATGAGAGAGAATCATTGATTGGCTGCCTCCTGCACGCCCCCCACTGGGGATCAAGCCCGCAACCCGGGCATATGCCCTGACCGGGAATCGAACTGGTGACCTCTTGGTTCCTAGGTCGACGCTCTACAGCTGAGCTACACCCGGCTGGGCCTAGGGAGGTTTCTTAACGGGATTACTGCCAATCTGGTCAGTTCCTTCTTGAAGAGGGCTGTGCTTCCCAAGGGCCTATGGACCAAGAAGCAAACAAGCTGAAACCAGCAAATGAACTGCGGGGCTGATTTTTTTTTCATTGTCTCTGTGGTTGGAAGAGGGATATTGTTTGCATTTGTTGAGACCAGAGAGCAAAGATGCTCTTTCTTCTGATTCAAACGAAAGGTAATGTCAAAACAAGACAAAGCAAAAACCTGGCTCACCAGAGAAGATAACAAACCAACCAACTGCTGTACCTTCTATCCCTTGCTAGCTTGTCCCTGTTTGAAGGAGCCTAAAGACTGACTGAACAGAGGGAGATCAAACACGAGCAAAGAGGAAGTGCTAATCACTTGAGAAGATTCAGGAACCAGAAAGGAGAAGAGCAAGGTAAAACCTGATGGCTAAATGGACTAAAAGTGGTGGAAGAAGCAGAATGAACCTTTAAAAAGAAAGCAATGAAACTTCGAGGGATAAAATTTTAGCACAAAATACTTTCCAGAATTATGATTTTTTTAAAAAAAAAATACCTCATTAGATTAACTGAAAAAAGAGAAACCTTCTGAGAAATCAATTAATAGTTTGGAAAGGTAAGTGAAAAAAGTTAAGTCAAAAGAAAAACAAAACAAGACACAAAGAGATCTGGAAATTAGGAGGAAAAGAGAAGAGACTTAGAGGATAGTTTCACGAGTCAGAAACTAGTAAAATTGTAGTTTCAGAAAGAGAAAAAAGAATAAACAGAGAAGTAACAAACAGAAAATAAACTTTCCTCTGCTGACAAAGACTACAGATTTACAGGGCTCACTGTGTCTCCGACAGGATTCATTTGAAAGAGGATGACATGGTAATATTTCTGCAACGCAAGGATAAAGGAAGCTCTTTCCAGAAAGAAAAAGGAGATTAACAACCAGTATCAGACTTCTCATCTGTAATATCAGAAACAAGCGTGCAGCAAAATAATGACAACAGTCTACTGAGAGGAAAGGGTTGTCAGAGAAGAAATCACTCTTCAGAATAGCCCTTTACCCATGGGAGCAAATGAAGGGCATTTTGAGTTTGTAAGGATTCAGAAAGGACGACAATTATATATCCTGTCTAACAAAAGCATTTTAGGAAGAATTCTAGCAAATTATGATTGAATTATAAGAGAGATTTAAAATTAGGAAAAAATATATTATAATAGTGGTATATCAATTAATGGATAAAGGGTTATTTAGAATTTAATAAATCATGTTAATGGCTGTCCACAATGGGTTATCCCCATTGTGGATAAAAACAAAACAAAAACAAAAAACAGTACCTTCCTCTCATCCCATGTATCAAACCAAACCCAAGATTGATTAAAGATCTAAATGTTAAGACAAAGACAATAGAAATATTAGACAAAATTATAGGAGAAAATTTATATAAAATGACTATTAGAACCTTTAAAAGTAAGATACAAAGGAAAAGTAGGCATATTTGTCTACTCATAATTAAAAACATGTTTTATGGCAAATTATATCCCAAGTGAGTTCCAAAGGTAAATGCTTTTTGGGGAAATAGTAGACATAATTAAAATAGTAACTATCATTTAACAAGCACTTGCCAAGAACCAGGCACTGTTTTAAGTGCTCTACATATATCAAATAATTTAATTCTCACAATAAGTATTTGCAGTAGTCATATTATTAACTCTGTGCTATAGTGGGCATAGTGGGATAATCTTCCTAATTAAGAATATCTCCAAACTTGTTAAGAAAAACAACAACCAGACAATCCAATAGAAAAAGAAAGCAATGGACACAGACTAAATAGGAAAACAAATGAAAGAACATCCAAATGATAAATAAATACTTCATTCTATTAGTCAAGGAAATGGAAAGTAAAACAATAATGAGATGTCATTTTTATTCATCTAATTGGTAAAACTCTAAAAGAGACATCTAGTTTGGTGAGGATATGCATTGTTAATTAGAATACTAATTTCCTAGTTTTTGGCAAGTAAACTTGGAAAACCTATTTAAATTAAAATGCTCATATACTACAAGGAATCTACTTTATAGAAATAAAAGCACAAATGTAGCAGGATATCTGTAAGAGGTATTTACTAATTTAAAGAGAAGGTAAAATCTGGAAACCTTAATAGGATCCATAAAGTTATGGTTAGATAAAACTCTAGTAGTACCATAATATGGAATTTTAGAGAGAGTTGACACAATATATTTTTTATATAATTTATATAGAGAGTTGACACAATATATTTTTTTCTGAAAGGATGTTCATGAGTGATGCAACATGAAGTGATAAATTAAAATCGCTAGTGATGTATATAATTCATTAAAAAACTTTATATATATGTGTATATGTCTTTGTGACATGATGAATAGTCTGAAGTAATACAGGACTATTAGTAATACAGGACAAAGGAGCAAGGTATAACTTTATATTTATATATCTCTGTGTTAGTTCACCAGTCACCTAGAACATGTAATTCTTTTGTCAATGATTCATATATTGCCTGGCTGGTGTAGCTCAGAGGTCGACCTGTGAACCAGGAGGTCATGATTCGATTCCCAGTCAGGGCACATGCCTGGGTTGCAGGTTTGATCCCCAGTGTGGGGCGTGCAGAAGGAGCCAATCAATGATTCTCTCTAATCATTGATGTTTCTCTCTATCTCCCTATCCCTTCCTCTCTGAAATCAATAAAAATATATTTTTTAAAAGATTCATATATTATATTAAACACTAGAGGCCTGGTGCATGAACTTCATGCACGAGTAGGGTTCCTAGGCCTCACTGGCTATCAGGGCCAATCAGGTTTCCCACCTCCCTGCTTCCCCGCCTCCTCCTTCCCTTGCTCCCTCAGCACCCCACCACCGCTGCTAGTCGCCCACCATGTTCTGTGCTGCTTCCTGGTGGTCAGCGCACGTCATAGCGAGCGATCGAACTTCCAGTCTTCCAGTGGAACTCCTGAAGGGACAATTTACATATTAGCTTTTATTATATAGGATTATTTAAGATTTTAAATTGATCTTTTGGTAAAAACACTTTAAAAATACATTAAATCAGAGAAGGCTGCCTGTGCTTGCAAAAAGACCATAAATTCAACTAGACACACAGTGAGATGTGTCCTTTTTTTCTAATACACTTTATTTTTTAGAAAAGTTTTAGAGTTACAGAAAAATTGAAATAATTGTATAGAGGACTACCAGATATTCCCAAGTTTCCCCTATTATTAACATCTTACTTAAGTGTGGTACATTTATTACATTTAAGGAACCAATATTGATACATTACTATATTAACCAAAGTCTATAGAAATACGTAAAGATTTCATTTACATTTTCTTTCTTTTTACCAAATGTCCTTCTATTATTCCAGGGTCTCACTCAGGATACCACATTATATTTAGTTATCACATTTCCCTAAGCTTTTCTTGGCGGTGACACATTCTCAGACTTGTTTTTGATGGCCCTGACAGTTTTGAAGAGTATTGGTTAGGTATTTTGTAGAATGTCCCTCAATTATGGTTTTCCTGATATTTTTCTCACTATTAGAATGGCTTTGTGAGTTCTGAGAGGAAGGCTCAGAGGTAAAATGCTCTTTTCATACCATGGTATCAAAGATACATCTGTCAACATGACTTAAACTATTGATGTTGAACTTGGTTACCTGGCTGAGGTAGTGTTTGCCAGGTTTCTCCACTGTAAAATTATCTTTTCTTTCTCTCTTTCCATAACCATATGGTAATTTTGGAAGGAAGTCATTGCACTTAGCTCACCTGTAAGGAGTGGGAGTTATGCTCCAACTGAAGGGCTGAGTGTCTACATAAATTACAGATGTTCTTCGATTTATGATTGGCATTAAGTCCTGATAAACCCAATCATAAGTTGAAAATATTGTAAGTAACAATATGCTGTAGAGTCTTGGTTGTTACCTTCGTGATCATGTGGTTGACTGGGAGCTGAGGCTTGCTGTCCCTGCTCAGTATCACTAGCGAGTATCCTGCCACATATCCCTAACCTGGGAAAATATCAAAATTCTAAATTCTGAATTCTAAATATAGTTTCTACTGAATGTGTATTGCTTTCTCTTCATCGTAAACTTGAAAAGTCTTATGTAAAACCATCATAAGTCAAGGACCTTCTGTATTTGGAATTCTTCTTTGTGATAGATTATCTCTTCTCCCTCATTTATTTTATCATTAATTTATATTAGTACAAACTCATGAGGATTAATTTTATGCTTGGTTTAGGTCAATACTACCTTTAAATTGTGACATATTTAGTCATTGGGAGCTATCTGGGTTCGCTTCCTTGTCCCTTCGACATATCTTCATCATTATAAGACTTTGTTTTATTTTGAGCACCTCCTTCCTTTCCGACATTACAAGATGATCCAGGCATGTCATATATTGCCTATGCCAGTCCTAGAATTAGCCATTTATCCAAGGATCCCTTGTTCCTTTTACTGGAGAATGATCTTAGAAGCCAGATTTGAATACTTAGGTATACTCTGTACTTTGGGGGTTTCATTGTTTTTAGGCCCTCTCCACTGATACAACAAGAAAATACATATGTGTATACTAACCCATGTTAGAATTCCTATATGTAACCATCTGTATCTATATTAAGCTAAACCTGAAATCATACTGATGTCTCCAACTTTAATCCATAACCACATGAATCATTCTAGCCTGCAATACTTGTTTATCTGTAAACACTCACTCTAACAGTGAGACATCTGGCTCCACCATCTACTCAGTTTATCAATTCCAACATACCTGGATAGCAGCAGTGGAATTGTTGACCTCTACTGCAGTGGAACAAAACTTAATTCACTATAGTGCTTATATATAGTTTCATTTGCTCTAGTCTTACAGACGGCACATACTTCTTAGTTACTATTAGGTCAGCATATTTTTCCCATATCCTGTACACTTAATTTTTAATTTGTTAATTTTTGTTTCTTTGTTTATTACGTTATTTCAGATATGCATTACATGGGGTCAATATTTGGAAAATTTCAGTCAAAAGTTAGGTGGTTTCTATATAGTTCTAGTACTTGTCAAAAAGAGACACTTCCCCACTTGGGGTTAGTCTACTTGTTGAAATTGTTATATCACAAAGAGGAAGATAATAAGTCTTCAAGACAGAGGCATCAGCCAAAACCCTTTCATTGTCCCTTTATTTGATCTCATGGGTGACAAGCAATGTCCAGATACCACCTGCACTCTTCCTGCCCTCTGCTTGAAGGCGGGCTCCTTTAATTTTCCAAATGGTTTGGAGTTCCAGAGATGGGAGTAATGACAAAGAGCTTGCTCAACACCTACAGTGGAGCTTCTATCAACAGGACTGGGTTAATGTCAGAAGGGGTGAAAGTGCCCCAACCTCTTTTATTACTCTCTTCAAGGAAGAAGTTGTGGGCCCATGGTAAGACCCACTCATAATCCTCAGGCCTCATCTGGGGCACTGAAGGCGAGTTTCTTCTTATCCTTCATAGGAACAGAAAAAACAAGATTTATGACTAAACACAATTGCTTTGAGCTGAGGTTTACACACGGCAAGAAACTCTCTTCTCCAGCAGAGATAGCTGCTTATTTTCTAGGACAGAGCCATGGATCCTGACAGTTCTTTGAGTAGGAACCGCAGACAAAAATTATAGTCTGTTAATCTCACCTAATTCCCATGAAGAGAAAAAGACATTATTACATGATGTGGCAGAAATGTCAAGTTTCCCAAATGAGATCTTCCTGGGGGGTCTCTCTTAGGATATTCATTTCTTTGCAATAGAAAGATCACTCACAAAACAGCACAAAATATGTTCAGAGTCAACTAAACAGCTTTGCAGATGAATTCATCTACAAATTAAGAAGGTTTTAGGTTTTAAATTCCACATTTAGGGAGTCCTGTGGAACAGCACAATAGGATGGTTTGGAAATCAGCCTAGTCTAGGTGATTCTGGGAATCCTTCTTAGAATGTTACTAATGCTCTCATCATTCTCAAAATAGTCCCTTAAGTACTGTTTTTCCATGAGAAAGTCATTTTCTAGACAATTCCCTATAAAAGTGGCAATTTTATTTCAATAACTACAGAGATGATCGGTAAAGCCTCAGTATAGTTCATCCTCAGAGAACTATCTTTTGAGATGGTGAAGAAAAGGTCACTCCATAGCTATCACGATTGTTACCATGGTGATCACTGGATATGTTTGTTCATAGATTGACCCTTTTGGTGCTTTGCTAGGACTATTTCCACATTTCTGTTACATGCATTGCTCTCTAAAGTGACCGTGAATTTTAACTGATATCTGTGTCCTCAGGTTCACACCCATCAGCTCTATTATGCCCCAAAAGCAACAATGGAGAAATCTGATATAACTTTCTCAGGAAGCAACCCACATTCAACAATAGGATTTATATCTATTAGTTTTGCCAAATATAGACATACCATTTCCCCCCCTCACTTAAGAAAAAAAGTGCAGAAAAAAAGTGACTTGCTATTTTTTCTCCAATAGGTCACACCAAGATCTTTGTGTGCATTACTCAGTAGTGGTGACAATGGCAGCTCTAGCTGGAAAGCAAAGTGAGTAGATGAATTGGAGTGAATGAAATGCAGTTAAAAGTATATTATTTGTATCATTGAGAGTAGGACTGTTTTGAAATTCACATTAAGAAATTTTATTTCCTTATATATGCTTTGTTATTAATTATGAAATGCCTTTGCATTCCAATATTTTTTGTATTTGGGCAAGTACCAGTAATAAAATGTTTTATAGTTTATAAATTAGTTATAAGCTTTGTTTGAAGGATAGTATAATGCAGAAGTTAAGAAGGCACCTTCTAAACCAGACTGCCTGATATTGTTCTTTTTAAAAAATGTATTGTTTTACATTTAAAAAAAATACATTTTTATTGATTTCAGAGAGGAAGGAGGAGGGAGATAGAAACATGAATGATGAGAGATCATTGATCATCAGCTGCCTCCTGCAGGCCCCCCACTGGGGATTTAGCCTGCACCCCGGGCATGCACTCTTGACTGGAGTCAAACCCGAGACTCTTCAGTCTGCTGATGCTCTATCCACTGAGCCAAACCAGCTAGCGCCAGACTATTTGGTTTTGAATACAGTGCCACTATCTACCAGCTGGGTGTGTGACCTTGAACATTTTATTTATCTTTTTCTTGGCTCTATGCATTTTTCAGTGTACAGACTTTTCATCTCCTTGGTTAACTTTATTCCTAAGTATTTTATTGTTTTCGATGCTATTGTGAATGGGATTGTTTTCTTTACACTTTTTTCAGGTGTTTCATTATTAATGTACAGAAACACATTTCTGTATGTTGATTTTGTATCCCACAACTTTACTAAATTCATTTATTAGTTTTAACAGGGTTTTTTTTTGTTTTTTTTTTGGAGGGGGGCATGGAGTCTTTAGGATTTTATCTTAATAAGAACAAAGATAATTTACTTCTTCCTTTCCAGTTTGAGTGCCTTCTATTGTTTTCCTGCCTGGCTGCTCTGGCCAGGATTTCCAGCACGATGTCGAATAGGAGAGGTGAGAGTAAGCACGAGAGCCCATTAGCACAAGCCAGTGACAGAAGACAGGGCCTGTTCCGGGCCCACAAACAGCGCCGAGGGCGCTGGCTGTCAGCCTACGTCTGAGTAGGAAAACCCTCACATACAGTCTCCACACTTGAACAGACCAAATTCTGTTATCTCCTCACAACATTCTCTTTGTCCTTGAGGGTTTATATCTTTTGTATTTCTTTATCATCATTTTAGTGGAGTTTCTGTACAGAGTAGAAATAAATGCATACGTTCAAGTTGCCATATCTAACAGGCCAAATAAATTTTACATCATAAAAATCCAGTAATAGAGACAGTCTCATAGATAAGAGAGCAGGCTGACAGCTGGGCAGGGGGGGTGGGGGTGGGGGCTGAAGGGATTGAGCAAAAAAGAAAAAAAAAAGGAGAAAGAACTCATAGACACAGACAATAGTATGGTGATTGAGGTGGGGAGGGGTGGGTGCTGGAAGAGGAGGAAGGTATAGGGGGAATAAATGGGGGTGAAAAAAATAAAGTGGTGAAAAAATTCAATAAGATGCTTCTTGTCGTGTGTTTCTGGTTATAACAAAGATATATTATACAGGTGACCTTGCTTAATGGCAAAATAAGTCTTTTGAAATGGTAAGTGCTTTAAAAATTACTCAGATCTTACGGTTGGTAGTCTAACAGTACTTCTGACATTTTACTAGAATTTTATAATTCACTAGAATATTTTATAATTCACTAGGATGGGCTATGTTAGTAATTTTTTTTATCTGTATTAGGAAAAAATTTACAGAAAAGATTAATCACCAAATTCTATTAAATATATTTCTTTTTCCAATTCAAAGTGTATTTTAGTGCCTTTCTATCTTCAAAATGCATTATCCTAGTGTTCATGGTTAGTACCAACAGGAAAAGTATCTGGAAAAGAAAAGAATATGAACAGTTTTACTGTCGTGAGACTTAATATCAATACATTTGAAAACTGCAACTAAAAATATTGAATATCATAAGATATTTTAAATCTACATATGAAAACACTGTCCTGAAAAACAGATTTCAAAAGTAACATAGGGATACGGGCAGCTGAAGAATTTAAGTTACACGATTACAACTTTGCTTAGATAATTTAAACATATATGCCAAGATTAAAAGTAAAAGTTTTTATATGGATATATAATTGATGAACTGAAAGATCTGCTCAGCACAGGTTCTTAGGACTAGAGGGAATCATTCAAAATGATATGTAGCATCCTGTCTAATTATTTGTATACATGTCTCCTTTATATGTGACATGTTTCTCCCACCAGACTGTGAGCTATTGAGGACAGCAGTCTTGTCTTACCTATCTTATTGTTCGCTGGGCCTAGCATGTCATGTAGCAAAGTGTCTAGCACATAACATATGTTTGATATATGTTTGATTAGTAGATGGCTAGAGAGAGATTTTGTAGAGATGATCAGTGACTCCAGAAGAGGAAACAGAATACATCTGCTTCCACTCCTTTCGAGTTTTGAGCTATTGAGGACAGCAGTCTTGTCTTACCTATCTTATTGTTCGCTGGGCCTAGCATGTCATGTAGCAAAGTGTCTAGCACATAACATATGTTTGATATATGTTTGATTAGTAGATGGCTAGAGAGAGATTTTGTAGAGATGATCAGTGACTCCAGAAGAGGAAACAGAATACATCTGCTTCCACTCCTTTCCTTTTGAGTTCTAACTTCAGCCTCGTGGTACAGCATGCATGCATTCTATTCTGCTCTCCGCCTGCCATTGTGTGGGTAGCCTGCTGTTTTACAGCTACGCTATAGGGTGAGTAAAGGCCAATTTAGTGGTGAAATATTAGCAGGCCTGTTGTGCTCGATACATAACTCACATTCTTCAATTAAACTTTTAATGAAGTAGATATTTTATCTCCAGCTGTCTGACTTCTTTGTTTACCTCTCGGTTACTTCTGACCTTGAGGGAGAAAGAGGAGTGCTATTTATTGGTCTCCCATGTACTCCCAGCTTTTAAAAGGGCATTGTTTATAAAATGAAAGTACAAATATATGTTCATGAAAATCAAGTAGTGCAGTAGAGCGTATTACAAAAAGCAAGAGCCTCATTGATGCCCCAACCCCATCGCAGTTTCAAGTTCTCAGAAGAAATCATATTCAAATGTTTGTTCTCGCTTTCTTGTTAGTTTTCTTAGTAAGTCAGTATATTACAACTATGCCATTATTTACCAATCTATCAACTTTAGATGTAATCCATTGGCTTTCTTTTATAGTGAGTGAGGGCGTAGTGTACTTATACTATCCCTGCACTAAGATTTTTTAAGGTCCAGAATTATATATACTAATATTGCAATTATGGTAGAAGAAATTTTCACTTATAGCTGTGTTATGTGTGTGTGTGTGTGTGTATTGCCTAATACATGATCATGCATTGCACATAATAGACATTCGATAAGTACATATTGAGTGAATCTATATAATCTACATTCAAATTTTTCTATTTAAAATGTGAATATTTCCCCTATGAATGCTGTTAAAAATTCACAGGAAACATTTTTTAAAATGGCTGACATTAATAGCATATGGCTGTACTATAATTTATTTAACCTTCAGCACATTATGAAATATTTAGGAGGTTTTCCAATTTTTTAAAGTTACAAATTACTTGTCTGTAAACATTCTTATAATAAATCCATCAACTGCATCTCTGAACCTTGGAGTAGATTCCTAGAAATAGAATTACTGAGTCAAAAGTTCTTGATAACATATTGCCGATTTCCTTTCCAGGAAGATTTTGCTTATTTGTACTCCTAAAAACACTGTAAAAGAGTAATTATTTCATTAACTATTATTCAACCCTAAATATATTTATGCTCTAAAACTTGGCTAATTTTGTACAGTTAAAATGGTTACCTTGTTTTATTTATTTTTTATATTTTTTTTATTGATTTCAGAGAAGAAGGGAGAGGGAGAGATAGAAACATCAATGATGAGAGAGAATTATTGATTGGCTGCCTCCTGCACACCCCCTACTGGGGATTGAGCCTGCAACCTGGGCATGTGCCCAGATGGGGAAGCAAACCGGGGACTTCTTGGTACAATGTCTGGAACTCAACCACTGAGCCACACCAGCTGGGCACATATTGCTGTCACCTTGAGGTGAGATGGTTTTTATAAATTAGAAGGTCTGTGGCAATGTTCATTATACTTATACTAGAGGCCCGATGCACGAAATTTGTGCAAGTGGCCTGGCCCTCGCAACCCTGCCTGCCCCGGCCTGCCCTTGCAGCCCTGGCTTCGTCCGAAAGGTCATCTGGAAGGATGTCCGGAAGGTCGTTCGGCTGTCCAGTCTAATTAGCATATTACGCTTTTATTATTATAGATATTTGATGCGTTATGATTATGTTTTAATCTTGTTCTTTCTTACTTATGGTTTATCCCACTTAGTTTTTTGCTATTTGACTGCTGTGGTGTGTGATATGTGTGTTTTGTGTGATTAAAAAAAAATCCCTGTAGTGGCCTATGATTAGGAGAAGATAGCAAGTCTTTTTCATTGGATTACCAACAAAGAAAGTTAACCGTGGTAGCAGTAGCAGCTCATTGACTCAAGCTGTGTCGCTTGCTTGTACCTGCTGGCCCAGAGTTGAGAGAAGGAGAATCTTTCTAATGTGGCTCCAGAAATAAGAGACACAATCGATATTTCCCCAAAATTTGCAACAGGGTAGGATCTGGTGCAGAGTATTGATTGCATAATCTTGATAAATAATGGAGCCCCTGCCTGCAGGATAAAGTTTTATTCCTCTCTTACAATGTATAATCTTGGTCTCTAATAATCTAGATGACCATGTTTCTGAGAATCAATGACACAAAGACTCTTTAAACCTGTTTCCCAACCGAACGGACTCTCTATCCACTGAGCCAAACCGGTTTCGGCGACACAAAGACTCTTTAAACCTGTTTCCCAACTGAACACTAATGTACTTGGGCTAATCAAGGAATGCATGAGCTTTGAAATTTATTACTAGTGTCAAGCTGGGCACAAACTGATATGGTTTTGTAACTATTCTGGTTTGAGTTTCAGTTAAACTACATAAATACACCAACCAAGTGTTCAAATTATTTCAAATAATGTTTAGTATATTAAAAAGCACCTTAGCACTTCAAAATTACTGGATATAAAACTATAAGTAATGCTGTGAAGTAATAAGTTGCATTTTGTTTGGTTTTTATTATTTCTTTCTCATAGGATTGTATGTTTATCTCAAAGAAATACTTTTATTACCAGAGTGGTACCTTTACAGCAGAACTGGCTGACCTTGTTTTCATTCCATTAGTTCAATATTTCTTGATTTTAAACATGTCTATAAATATGAAATTATATACTGACCACCACAACTAAATAAAAGCAATGTTATGAGTAACCTATGAATTATACAATTTACTGTGTGTTTACCATACCCTAAAATAGATTTTAAAAATAGTTAGTTATAGGTACATACAAGAGATGGGAAACCAAAGTCAAAGGTGAAAGGCTATGACTTATATATAGAGTCTTGCTAGTTGAATGAGTACAAAAATATTCAGTCAGTCAGTTAGTTGTGGGAGTTAAATTGAATTCTTGTTCAGCTGTGTCCATGGATGATCAAATTTTTTTTTCTAGATTTTATGGTGCTCTTTGCCACAGTGGTGATTACTACAAATTGACTCTTTCACCTCCAAACCCACACTCCTACTGTGCCTTTCTGTTCTGCAAAGGTTGTGGCACTATCAATGACAATTTTAGACTCCCTTGCAGCTAGTGTTCTGGACCTGAATTAGGTTTTGCAAATTAACTACACTTGCATAGTTTGGAAGGTAAATGTTTTATGCCTTTTCTTGGTTGTGTATGAGCTGGCAAACATGGTCATTGAAATGTGACATTTTCTGGAGCAGCATTCTATACACTTGTCTGCAGCTTCTATGTGTTTGGAACAATTTCAATGGAGATGGTGGCCATATTTCAGTGCCCAATAAACAGCTCTGTGAGATTTTATGGGCATTTGTGCTGATCATAGAGACTTCCAACTTAGGTTTTTATCCCTGAATTTGATTATTGCCTTGCATTCACACATGCTATAGTTCTATGGTGGCTTACAAGTAGTAGTTCTACTCCCTTATTAGAATACTAGAGGCCCGATGCACAAAAGCATGCATGGGTAGGGTCCCTAGGGCTGGCTGGCGGTCAGGGCCGATCTGTGGGGTGATTGGGGGGGCCCTCGCTGGTACCCGACTTGGCTGGCCTGGCACTGCCTGTTTGCTGGCCCCACCCCCCTGCCGCCTCCCTCTGCAGGGCGACCAGTGGGGCAATGAGGGGGGGTCCGCTGGCACCTGCCTTGGCTGGCCTGTGGGCTGGGGCCAGCTCCAGCATTGGGCGTCTGCCCCCTGGTGGTCAGTGCGCATCATACCGACAGGTGGTTCCACTGGTCATTCTGCCGTTCGGTCGATTTGAATATTAGGTTTTTATTATATAGGATATGTCAGACCTGGGCAAGTTCTGTGAAAATATTCAATTCAAAGTTATAGAAATGGGCAAACATGATAATCATATCCAATAATTTTTAAACATTTCCCCCAAATTCAAGGCCTTTACTGCCCTTGTAAATGTGCTATCTCATTGCAAATCCATGAGTCCTAAGCATCTATGTCCACAGCCTAGTTTTTGTTTCTGATTAAAACAAACACATAAAAAACAACAACCATGTTTTAGGCAACTGACACTTCTACTGTGTTCATACAGTATATGTTTAAAACAAAAACCAGCACCTTGGCAAAAGTCTACCATGCACAGAACAGATATAAAGAAAACCAGCAGGTTAAGCCATCATAACAAATGCATCCTATTAGAAACATCAGGTATTGGATAATGGGATAATATCTAATTGACCCAATCAGATTTTTTAAGCATTTTTTTTTCTTTTCTTTTTTTTTTTTTTTTTTTTACCAAGAAACATGCTGCTAGGGCTGGCAATGACATACATTTTTGCCCCTGGAAGTAATAGCATGGGCATCAGAGTCCATTGATCCTGGCCAACATGTGGAGTCTACCAGATGTTGTTGGAGGGGGAGTGAAATGTAAGACTGGATAAGAGAATTTATTGACACTGAGCCACTTTCAGGAGCTTGGGATTGCGTTGGCTGTTGTAGCTTGGACATGACTATGATCTGGGGATTTATCCAGATTGAAAACTGGAGGAAACGTGATTACCCACCGCAGCTTCCTGCACAGTGAGCTTTCCATGAAACGGCTTATGGTGTCAATCGGAAACCCAATGGTGCCACTCGGAAACCGAATGGTGCCCTAATGCTTGCAGGATACATCTCTGATCCCTAAACCCGCCCAATACGACTCTTTCCGAGATGGGCCACTTCTCTAGCCCCCTCACTCCCTCTCTTTGACAACTAACTCCGGTACCAGAATATGCTGCGCCTTCCCAGGTCCCCATCCTCTGCATGTCCAGATGTCCCCCCCACCCAACTCTTCTATCGGATGACAAGGTGATTCTGGGTTTCCACAGCACCGGCAGGTTTCTCGGGCCTAACTCTCCACTGCACCGAGCTGTCTTCTCTCCTTTCTCTCTGTGTCAGGTTTTGAGGGCGTACTCTTCCTACTTCTCAGCAAGTCCTGCAGTGGTTCTCAACCTTCCTAATGCCGCGACCCTTTAATACAGTTCCTCATGTTGTGGTGACCCCCAACCATAAAATTATTTTCGTTGCTACTTCATAACTGTAATTTTGCTACTGTTATGAATCCTAATGTAAATATCTGATATGCAGGATGTATTTCCATTGTTACAAATTGAACATAATTAAAGCATAGTGGTTAATCACAAAAACAATATGTAATTATATATGTTTTCCGATGGTCTTAGGTGACCCCCTGTGAAAGGGTCCTTCGACCCCCAAAGGGGTCGCGACCCACAGGTTGAGAACCGCTGCATTAGAGAATTAGCTGTTAAAGGAAAACAGCAATGCAACGTTTCAAGACCGCTCTCTCTTCAATGGAAACTTTACCGGCAACTTTCAGTTTCACTCCTACTGTCTTTCTTCTATTGATCCGTTTCCTTCGCACTCTTTCCCCTCCCCCACCTACAATCCCGAAGGTCAGGAAAGCCAGCACGGCCCCGTTCTCCCGGAACTCAGCTGCCTGTCCACCAGCACTCTCCCCTCCCTCCCGGGGAGCCACGCTGGCGTGCTGACGTCACGCACAGCGCCGCCGTCCCGCCGTCAGGCCCACCCGTCAGCGCCTCCCGCGTTTGTTTGTTTTTTTGTGGTTATGTACGGGGCACCTTGACCTCTGTTGGTACCGAAGACCAGCAGCAACGAGTACCAAAGGCGGGGCCTCGCGGACCCCCGCTTCCCCAAAGCCAGGTGACGGGTTTCCCCGAGCGACGCGTGGGCAGCCAAGGGCCCGCCCCACCGCCTTTCGCGGTCTCCCGG
>NW_005354291.1:2692966-2703308 GCF_000412655.1 Myotis brandtii | reverse complement strand
TTGCGCGGACCCGGAGTGATGGGCGTTGGATTCCGACAGGATGGCCCATTTCTCCGGCGAGGACCAGGCGACGCTGCAGGTGATGCTGAGGCAGTTGTTCCAGAGCGTGAAGGAGAAAATCACGGGTGCTCCCTCCCTCGAGTGCGCCGAGGAGATCCTCTTACATCTGGAGGAAACTGATGAGAATTTCCACAAGTAAAATTGCTTTTGTTGTCTTTAAGCAAACAAAACAGCTGACCCAGAAAAGTAAAAATGTAGTTGGATTAAAAAAAAAAAGTGCATTTGGTTATTGTTAAAATAGCACCCCAGTTGGAGGTTCATTATTTTATTTACCCAAATACCGAAATTATTTATTTATTCTTTCCTTATTTTCCAAAGCATCTGCTTGCTGTGTTTTTACTGCCGCACCAACATATCCTGATTCTCCATTATTTTCCTCCTCGGCAACATAGTAATTAATGATAAGTTGTTCGTGTTCTTTTAGGAGTAAGTCTATTATTTCAGAGTATTCCTGTCACTATAACAAAAAACATTGAGTTCCAAAGATTCTTGTTTCTTTGCTGATCTGGTATCTCAGTGGCGGCACCAATGATCCATTCCGAGGTCTGCGGGAATACTGAAGTGAGGTTGTTAATGTCCTATATCCCTATGAAATAGCTTAAGTTTCTGTAAAGGGATGAAGCCCATACGCAGATATCTGTTGTGCAGGTGAGGAATGTGAGTGTAGTAGAAGAAGTACCAGTGCTTTGGGTTGGGAAGGAGTAGGGGTAGGAAGTTTAGTGGGAGAGCTACCATTTCAGGTGAATCTTGTAGGATATTGCTTCTTTATTTTTATTTTTTAAAAATATATTTTATTGATTTTTCTTACAGAGAGGAAGGGAGAGGGATAGAGAGTTAGAAACATCGACGAGAGAGAAACATCGACCAGCTGCCTCCTGCACACCCTCCACTGGGGATGTGCCTGCAACCAAAGTACATGCCCTTGACCAGAATCAAACCTGGGACCCTTGAGTCCTCAGGCCGGCGCTCTATCCACTGAGCCAAACCGGTTAGGGCAGGATATGCCTTCTTCAGAGACCTGTGTTTTTCTTTTGATTTGAATCATATGATTTAAATTAAGCCATTGAATCGTATACCACTGGTGTCTCAATTTGTCAGTGGTAGTGGTGTTTTTACTTCAGTGTTTTGCATTTTATTTTGATCTTACAGAGATGGCATTTTAATTGTTTCTTGGGTGTCCTGAAGTTGTCCTTCTTTGAAACTCCTACTCATTTCATATATATGGGCATCAGGGAGCCTGGAGCCCTTTATTTAATATTTTGTGCAACAGTTTGTGTTTGCTTGCAGTTTTATGGGGGAAGCATATACGTTTTCACCAGATTCTCAAAGGAGTTTTTAAAAGTGTGGAAAGAGTTTTTGTTAATGTAGAGTTTCTAATTTCATTAGTGTTTCTGGTTATACATGTGGTTGTTTTTTGTATTTCCATGATTTTCTTGTTTATTTCTTCATCAAATTCACTACTAATAGCTGTTATTGGTTGTTAATTTCTGCTCTTTGTATTTTTTCTTTGAGAGAAACTTAAAACTTTTGTAATCAATGCTTAGCTCATTAATTTGCAGCTTTCTTTCTTTCTTTTTTTTTTTTTAAATGTAAGCATTTAAGGCTACACAATTGCCTATAAGTATTGCTTTAGCTGTGTCAATTTTAAGATGCCTTTTTTTTTAAGCTAAAGGTGGATCATTGTGGTTCTTCTCAGCAGGCTAACAACTGTTATAATAGTGTAATTTACTCTTTTTCAGCAAGATTAAATTAGATAATTAAATGCCTGCTGATTAACTTGCATAGTTAATGTTTACTATTTACTGAAGATACTTACTTGAGGCCTACCCAAATTAATTTAGACACACTCAAAGTAAAAGTAAGCTTTATAATCCTAACAGTAGTTGAGTAGTTTGTAGTGTTAAAAGTATAGTTGGTAAAATTCATGTGTTACCTGCACTAACCTGAGATCTGTGCGTTAGGAGGAAGGAATCTCTATGTAGGAGAGGAAAGGGGGAGGAGATACTTGTCTTTGGTATTTTCATAGACTCTTACAGTCTCAGAGTTGGAAGAGATTCTAAAAGTCGATTAGTTCAAGTGCTCATACTTTCATTTGTCTCTTTTTTCACTGACTTAACTCTCTTTGAGCATTAGATGTTCTTGAGTCACTTAGCAATGTATTGCTTCCGAAAGTGTTTCATGCTTCAGAATATCTGTCCTCCCATCTCCACTATCAGAACATTGCTTTCTTTCTTTTTTTTTTTTAAAAAATATATTTTATTGATTTTTTACAGAGAGGAAGGGAGAGGGGTAGTTAGAAACATCGATGAGCGCATCGATCAGCTGCCTCCTGCACACCCCCTACTGGGGATGTGTCCGCAGCCAAGGTACATGCCCTTGACCGGAATCGAACCTGGGACCCTTGAGTAGAACATTGCTTTCTTAAATCCACCTGCTGTTGTCATGGTATTAGCAAGAAAAATAATCTTTATTAAACAGGCCTACAGGGGAAGCTGGTGTCTCTAGTCTAAGCTTTTGGCATTTTTGTAAGAAAATGATTGCTAAGATAATTATTGAGTCCTGCCCAGGCAGTGGTTGAACCAGAGGTCATGGTTTGATTCCTGGTCAGGGCACATGCCCCATTTAGGGGGCTAGATCCCCAGGAGGGGGCGTGCAGGAAGCAGCCCATCAATGATTCTCTCTCATCTTTGACATTTTTATCTGTCTCTCCCCCCTCTCCCTCCCTCTCTGGGGGAAAAAAAAAGAATTGAGTCTGTAAGTGATGGAATTTCAGGCAGTGTAATAAAGTGGGAGAAACGTAGTTATTTGGAGAGAAACCACAGGAGAGCCCTATCTGGTGATTTGCCCCAGAGGGCAGTTGCCCTAAACTATCTCTACTTCCCATAGCCTCTTCCATTTTTCTACTGTAAACTCTTCGCAGTTTCTAAAAAGTCCAAGTTTCCCCCCTTTCTCTGAAAGTGGCAGCAAGGATTTGAGGCCTGTGGGTGGGGAGAGAGGTAGGGAAGAGGACATTGCTTTCATTATGTGTGCATGTGTTGTGTAAATTTTTATGCTTGGACTGGCTCCCCATAAAACAGACAGCCCTGGTTTTAATCAGTTGAAGGCTGTTTGAAAAAATACTGATGAATCAAAATATCCTGGGGTCTGGCAGAGGAGGAGTGGCAGAGGCTGGGCCTTGGTGTTTTTGAAAAGCTCTCTAGGTGATTCTGATACGCAGCCACGAAATACTTGCATTTCACTGATTATTGTATTACAGCCATCCCCCCTTATCCCAGGAGGATACATTTCAAGACCCCCAGTGGGTTCCTGAAACCTAGGATAGTACCAAACCCTACACATACACTATGTTTTTTCCTATTCATACAAACCTTTTCGCTTAAAGGAAGCACTTTACAGCTTCTCTTTGGCATATCCAAATTGCCCGCATCACTATTCTTGTGCTTTGGAACCATTATGAAGTAAAACAAGGTTTATTTGAACCCAAGCACTGCGATACCTCTACAGCTAATCTGATAACTGAGATGGCTAAGTGAGTCATGAGCAGGGAGCCTATACAGTGTGGATATGCTGGACAAAGGGATGATTCATTCTAGAGAGGAATGGAGCAGGAAGGCAAGCAATTTCATCATGCCTCAATTTAAAGCTTATTGGTTCTTATTTATTTCTTGTTTACTTATGGAATTTTTTATTTAATATTTTTAGACAACAGTTGACCGTGGATAATTGAAACGGCGGAAGGAGAAACCTCAGATAAGGGAGAACTACTGTGCAATTTTACTTAAAAAAATATACTTAACCAAATCTAATGATTGTAACCCTGTACCTGATATTTTTGGTTTGATATGGAAGGAACACAATAATATTTGTTGAATTGGGTTTATTCTTTGTTTTACAGAAGAACCTACCAGTGAATTTAAATTAGTGAACTCTAGTGTGTTTAAGTTAAATTATCTTTGTCATTGAGAGACCACAAAACTCTCACCTTTTAAAATCATGATATCAATTATAATCATTGCTCTTTATTTTCAGTAAGCATGTTTCATAAAATAATTATCCACTTTTGGAATTCTGAACCTCTTACGTTTGCTGTATTGTCTGTTTGCAAACTGATTTTAATGTTAGCATGAACCTAACAATATGAAGGAAATATATTAGATCGTCTGAGATAGCTCTCTCTGTAAACAGAAAAGAGCTGATAGGTGGAATTTAGGTCAGTTACCACTTTCAAAATGTACAGAAACCTCTTCTAATGATTGGAGCTTAATCTTTTCCTATTTATTCCCTCACAATTGCTGTTACTCTAGCTTGGTTTTCTTATCAGCTTGAATAATTGTAAAAATCCTTAACAACTGCTTTCCCTCTCCTTTAATGTGCAGTACACATTAAAGATGGGAGCATTCCAAAGGTGTGAAAAGACTCCTAACCCACTAAGGGTGGGATAGGTCCCGAAATTTGCTCTCCCCTTACCTCCCAGTGTGTTGTTCAATGATTTGGGAGAGTAATTTAATTCTACTTTAAAGTAAGAAATCTGAATATGTCACAAATCTTTCTGTGCTAACACTTTTTCTGGATGTGGTTACTGAGTTCGTGATATTTAGCACTTATTTTTAAAATATTTGTTTCAGCTATGAATTTGTGAAATACCTCAGACAGCATATATGCAACACTTTGGGGTCTATGATTGAAGAAGAAATGGAAAAATGGACATCTGATCAGAATCAGGGTGAGGAATCTGGCTATGACACAGTTGTGCAGCATGTTACTAAAAGAACTCAGGAATCTAAAGCGTGAGTATGCCTACAATAATATTTTAAAGTAATTTTTCTCTCAGCAGGGCTCCCTGAAAGCACTCCTAACCAATGCCCCTCCCCCCAGTCTATTTCCCTCATAGCAGCCAGAAGACTCCTTGGAACAGTGAATCAGATGGTGCCACTCTTCCTCATAACACTTTTCAAAGGGTTCTCATCTGCTTCATAGTCAAATCCAGTTTCTTCTGTAGCCTACAAGGCCCACCGTGAGCCTTCTGCTCCCTCTCCTACCTCATTTCTTATATCTCCTTTGACATTGCTCTAGCGACACTGGCCTTGTTCTTACTCAAACAAGTGAAGGGATTTGTATTCGCCCTTTTCCTAATTGTGTGACGTACTCCTTCACTTTTCTTTAATAGACTTTATTTTTTAGAGTTGCTTTAGGTTCATAGCAAAATTGAGCAGAAGGTACATATTTCTTTCCCCTATACCCCCACTCTTATACATGCATAGACTTCCCCACAAGAGTGGTACGTTTGTTTTAATTGAGAACCTACATGGATGTATCATTATTACTCATAGTTTGTAGATTGCATTAGCATTTTCTCTTGGTGTTGTGCATTCTATGGGGTTTGGACAAATTTATAATGATATATATTTATCATGATAGCATCTTACAGAGTAGTTTCACTACTCTAAAAATCCTCTGTACTCCACCCAAAACCCCCTCCTCCTCCCAACCTCTGGCAACCACAGTCTCCATACTTTTGCCTTTTCCACACTTTCAGATAGTTGAAACCATACAGTATGGGGCCTTTCAGTTTGGCTTCTTTCACTTAATAATATGCATTTAAGTTTCCGTGTCTTTTCATGGTTTGATAACTCATTTCTTTTTAGCACTGAGTAATATTCCATTGTCTGGATGTACCAGTATGACATGTGACACATGTCATGCTGGGGATTAAAAAATATATACATACATAATGGGTATTATATTAATTTGTTTATAATTACATATTATGTAAGTCACATATCTATATATATAAAAG
The DNA here is from genome assembly GCF_000412655.1 of Myotis brandtii. Classification (NCBI taxonomy): domain Eukaryota; kingdom Metazoa; phylum Chordata; class Mammalia; order Chiroptera; family Vespertilionidae; genus Myotis; species Myotis brandtii. The sequence goes on along the minus strand of NW_005354291.1, from coordinate 2,697,451 downwards.
CCTAGGCTACCAGCCGACTGGCCAACTGTTTGACCAATAGCTATGACACACACTGACCACCAAGGGGCAGATGCTCAATGCAGGAGTTGCCAACCTGCGGTGACTTGTCAGCTGTGGTTCTCGGGTGATGCACCTGGAACCAGAGAGGAGGGAGCCTGATTCCGGGGTGTGTCACCTGAGAACTTCCCTCTCACAATCCAGGATCCCTCAGGGGATGTCTGAGAGCCAGTTTCAGCCCGATCCCCGCAGGCCAGGCCGAGGGATCCTACTGGTGCACAAATTGACTGGAACGACAGTCGCTATGATGCACACTGACCACCAAGGGGCAGACGCTCAACGCAGGGGCTGCCCCCTGGTGCTCAGCGTGCTCCCACAGCCAACCTCCTGCAGCTGGCGGCCAGCCAACCTTCCGTGGCCTTCCCTCCCACTGGTCCCTCCCCTCGGCTAAGGCTCTGGGCACTGGAGAATCTGGGTTCGGGAAGCCTGTAGGAGGAGAGTGACCCTGATGCAGATTGAGACGGAGTAGCTGCTCAGAGGGGGCAGAAGCGGCAAGCCAGCAACTACAAAGAGGTAAAGTGAGCAGCACGGCCATCTTACCTCTGCCACCGCACCGCTCGCCTTTATGTCCCGTCAACCACTTCTAGCTTGGCCCTGCGCCTTTCCGGGCTCCCAACTGCTAATTGGCTAGCGCTCCTACGGCAGTGTGCCACCATTGGCCGAAGTCAGCTACCTATCATGACTGGGGGTGGAGCCCCGAGAAAATGTGCAGCTGAGGTAGGAGAGACGACCTCTCTGTCAGCAACTCCGCCCCAGGGAGAGTGAGGTGGCCTGAGTGCGGGCAGCGAAGTAGAGCTGTATTTCCACCTCAGAGTGTAGCTGTTATGTATGTTATATAAAATAACATATAATTTATGTCATTTAAACTATATTTTAAAACCTTTAAACTTGAAAATCTCAGTCTGCTATTTCTATCCAAATCCCCCATCATGGTTTTATTGCTTTTATGAGAGAGAGAGAGTACCTTACCTGTCCTTCCTTTGATTATGCATTTACAATGACCTATTAACCAGAAATATAAAAAAGGAAAGTTTCTGTGCTTATTTTCCTAATTTATTACCATTATTATCGTGATAACAAATATTTGTATTGTGCTTTATATTTGTAAAGAATTTTGAGATACATATTCTCAATTATTTCTTGCTATAGCCATGTGAAATAGCTAAGCTAGATTGTGTTTTTCTTAATCTCATTAGTACTTGAGGAAAAAGAGACTTATTTATGATGACAGAGCTGGTAGGTAGTCAGGATTCTAATTCAGGTTTTCTGACTCCAAATTTAGTACTTTACTCACTATGTTTATTTAAATCCAGTGCATGGATTCGTGCACTGGTGGGGTTCCTCGGTCTAGCTTGTGAGGATCAGGCAAAACCAGCTCTCCAACATCCCCTGAGGGATCTCGGATTGTGAGAAGGTGCAGGCCAGGCCAAGGGACCCCATCAGTGCATGGATCCGTGCACTGGGCCTCTAGTATGTATACAAGATCTTTGTTTAATCTCTTCCCACCCTCCCTCTTCTGCCCTTCCCTCTGAGATTCATCAGTCTATTCCATGTTTCCATGCCTGTGCATTGAGTGTCTGCCCCCTGGTGGTCATTTCGCATCATAGCTACTGGTCGAACGGTAGAATGGTTGCTTAGGCTTTTATATATATAGATATATGAAATTTAGAAATTTAAATGGTTCAGGTCAAATATTCCTCATTTGTAAAATAAAGGGGTGGACTAGATTATTTTATGGTCCCATTTAGCCCTAAAATTTTATTTCTAGTGTATTGCAGATCACAGTCTAATATAAATATGGATGCTTGAGATTTAGCACTTAATAAATGGGGAAATTTATTTTAAGTTCTTTTTGAGAGTTTTAGATCCACAGTGGTGGATGGGATCTTAGAAATTATCCAGTTCAAACTCCTACTAATTTCAGGAATCCCTTTTTCTTTCTTTCTTTCTTTTTTTTTTTTTAATATATTTTATTGATTTCAGAGAGAGGAAGGGAGAGGGAGGGAGAGATAGAAACATCAATGATGGGAAAGAGTCACTGATCGGTTGCCTCTTGCATGACCCACACTGGGGATCGAGCCCCCAACCTGGGCATGTGCCCTTGACCAGAATCGAACCCGGGATCCTTCAGTCTGCAGGCCAATGCTCTGTCCACTGAGCCGAACCAGCTAGGGCAGGAATCCCTTTTCTAACATCCCTGACAGTGGGTTTTCTAACCTTTACTGAAAAGAGCCACTGACAGCTTAATTCTTATTTAGGTCTAAATTGTGGTTACAGGTGCTTGTAGATAGAAATAATAGGCATGGGATAAGGAAGGAAAGAAAATAGAGGGGGGATAGAGAAAGAGAGAAATAAAACATCGAAGTGTAGACTAGGCTGTGTTTTGGTAGTGTGATATTAACAGATGAGTTGCTAATTACTGGAATTCATCTTGCCTTAGATTTCTATCCAAGTAACCAGATGAAAAACTTCAAAATACTTGTTTTTGGGTCCCTATTAACTTTTATTACTGTCATGTAAATTCTGCTGTACCAGTAGTTCTTTAAGGAAAACTGACTTAGATTTTTTTCTCTTTAGAATTGTGTTCTTAAAGGGATATTACAGAAAAAATAGTCAGGTAGTTTAATTTAGTTGAATGTTTTCATTTTTGCTAATAATCTTTTTCTTACTGACACTGCTTTGAATTTAAGATACAAAGAAATGATGCATTCCCTGAAGAACAGCATGATGGTAGTGGTGGAATCTATGATTGACAAGTTTGAAGAAGATGAGATGCGAAGTCGAGAGAGGCAGAGGAAAATCCAAAAGGAGAAAAGCAGGAGTTACTGCACAGACAATTGCTCTGACAGTGACTCCTCATCCAATCAGGTGTGTGGGTTAGTTTTGCATTTATGTCTTGAGATGGTGTTTAATAAACACGAGCTTCAGTGCATGCTTTATTAGCCAGGTTATTTTTCTGCTTTCTAGTTTTAAGATGCAGAAGAAGAAGAAACAATAAAGTAATCTAATAGTAAAGATTTAGTTCATGAAATAACATCTTCTGGCATTACCTGTTCACTGAGTGATTACACTCTATCTGAGGCATGGAGAAAGGCTAAGGAAAAGTACAGGAAAGAAAAGGACCAAAAGTTCAAGCAGCATCGTGGTTATGCCTAGGGCACTATTAGTGCCTTCTTGTTTATGTTGTTTTATCTTTCAGTATTACTCATCTCACATTTCTGAGTACAAAACATTTTGGCTTTATGTCTTCTGAGTCTTATTATGTTCTACACATTGCAGTTGCTCAGCAAATAATAATAGTTTTCATTTGCACGAAGGTACACTGTTCTGGGACATTCAGCTCCCATTTAAATGCCCTGGGAAACAAAAATTCTCTATTTGCTGCCAAATCAAAATAGATCATCCCTTTCTCTTGTTCTGAATGCCTTTTTTTTTTTCATTTTGCTTGGAAGTATATTTAAAAATCATTTATAGAAGTACTTCTGAAAGTCTACTAAATAAATGACTGTTCTGTCAATTGTGTTACAGAGTTACAAATTTTTTCAAGGAAAATTACAATTGATTTTAGATCAGTTGGATCCGGGGCAACCCAAAGAGGTACGTTTAAAGGATAACTGTCAAGTTCGTCTGTATGTGTTTGTATATATGATTAGAATCGGAAGCAGCTGGGCTGTTTCTTTTTGAAGATTGTCTTTATTGTTATAACAATACTAGACAATACTAGACTGATCGGCCTGCTAAACTTCTCAGTCTGGAAATGAAAGGTCAGAGGAAGGGACGCTCTCCTGAGAGAGTAGTCATGGCTTGGAAGAGGAAATTTTTATTTGTAGCTTTAATTTTGAAGAGATGAAGTTATGAGCAGTTTTCCCCCAAACAGTTCCTTCACTGTTGCTTTGTATATGATATTTTAGAAAAAAACTCATTTAATATTCTCTCTACTTCTGAAAAATGTGAGCAACTTTGACAAATATTCATTTATTAGAAAAAGGATTTTAAAAGCAATTCTATTGAATTGTATCTGTTTATATTTTAAAAGTTTGTATAAATTACTGTTTATGAAGTATTATTTCATTTGAAAGTCAGGCTGAACTAGAAAATATGATAGGATTTTGAAGTGCCTAAGACTCTTGTGTATTTCTTGCCATTTGGTCTCCACGAATGAATAGTTATAATTTACTCCCTCTGATTTTCTAAAAAGTCACAGAATACTCTTTTTCCTCTCAGCATTTTGCATTCTGATTTATTTTTTAGGTTCTCAGTAAATACTATGTATCAAAAGATATTGAAATGGGATTTGAGTTTTATATGATAACTAGGGGCCCGGTGCACAAAAATTTGTGCACTGGGGAGGGGGTTCCCTCAGCCCAGCTTGCCCCCATCACATACTGGGAGCCCTAGGGGATGTCCTACTACCTGCTCCCTGCTCCC
>NW_005354291.1:2687789-2691645 GCF_000412655.1 Myotis brandtii | reverse complement strand
CGCCGCCGCTCGCTGGTTGGCTCCTCCCCGGCCCAGGCCTAAAGCCTCAGTCTGTGGCTTGGAGCCGGCATATGCAAATTAGCCGCCATCTTGGCTGACAGTTAATTTGCATATACTCACTGATTAGCCAATGAAAAGGGTAGCGGTCGTACGCTAATTACCATGTTTCTCTTTTATTAGTGTAGATAATCTTATTGTGTTTAGTTTAAGTGATTATTTGAAAATCTATACTTGTTCAGAAACCTTATTCTACTTTTGGAAGTAGGAAATTCCCTCCCTCCCTCCCTCCCTCCCTCCCTTTTTAATCCTCACCTGAGGAGTGAGGATAATTTTCCCAATGATTTTTAGAGAGTGCAAGGGAGAGAGAGAGAGAGAGAGAAAAAAAATCAATGTGAGAGAGACATACCAATTGGTTGCCTCCTGCTCCTGCCCTGACCGGGCCTGGGGATTAAGCCTGCAACCGAGGTACATGCCCTTGACCAGGAATCAGCCCCAGGACCCTTTTGTCCCTGGGCTGACACTAACTACTGAGAAAAACTGGCCTGGGGAAATACTTTTTATTTTTTATTTTTATTGATTTTAGAGAGAGAAGAAGAGAGGGAGGGAGGGTGGATGGGGGGGGGAGAGAGAGAGAGAGAGGTAAAAGAGAGACATTGATGTGCTGCCTCTTTTACCTGCTCTGTCTTGGGTTGGAACCTGAAACCTGAGCTGGAACCTGAACCTGGGTATATGCCCTGAACAGGAATCGAACCTGTGACCCTTGGGTGCTTGGGACGACTCTCCAACCAACTGAGCCACACTGGCCAGGGTGCAAGTAGCAACTTCTTAATGATATTTAAAAAGTTAGCTGAAAAAGAGAAATGTTTTTGGAAACTCTTCATACTCCTCCCTAAGCCATATCACAAATAAAGTTGTATTGAGGAATTCTTCTTTCTAAAACACATGTGTATCCTGTCTTTTTTCCCTAAAACCTGACTCCCTGATTCAGAGTGCCTGGTTTCCTGAGGTCTCAGCTCTTGTCTCTGATTTATCACTTTTTTTTTTAATCTCTAGGCATTGTTTTTTTCAGCTGGGAAACAACCAGGTTTTGAGGGACAGGCTGGAATCAGTGTGTTATACTCACTACTTGGAGAGTGAGTCGGGGAGAAGCTTTGCCACCTTTCATAATTGGAGTAGAGCTATTATTCTCCACTGCTGTCCCTTGGGTCACACTCTTTGAGTGAATTCTGATTGGATTTTGAGAAAAATGATTAAGAAGTAAGCTTTCTGTGAAAATACAGAAATTCAATTTTGCATCATGCTGCTGAATGACTTTTTTTTCTACCTCAGTGGTTAGAAGGTCAGAAAATCTGGTGTAGCAGCAAAAACAAGTATAGATTGTTTGGGGAGAATTTCATATTTCCTGGAATGGGAATGCTTCACCATGAAAGCCTTCAAGCTGTAGGACCAGCCACTCCCATGGGGCAGCCTCTGGGACCAGCCACTGGAAAACCTTGCCCTGGTGATCCAGTTCTGCCATCACCCTTCCTCCTCTCCCACTAGGAGACTCCAGGTCACAGGTCTAACACACTTGGTGTTTTTATTTTCGCTTTACATAAAATAACCCATTTCTTTCTTGGTTTAAAAACATGTAGTTTTAAAAATGAGTTCTTAAGAATATATAATAATAAAAGAGTAATATGCTAATTAGACCGGATGTCCTTCCGGACAACCTTCCGGGTGAAGCTGGGGCTGTGAGGGATGACTAGGTCCCAAGGGCCAGAGGGAAGCCGGTGCTGGCAGCCAGGGGAAGGAAGGCCTACTCTTGCATGAATTTTGTGCATCAGGTCTCTAGTCCTATATAATAAAAGGCCAATATGCAAATTGTCCCCTTGACTGGGAGTTCGACCAGGGGGTGGGACCAGCCCACCAACTGCCCGCGGCCTCTCCCCCCAGCTGGCTCGATCTGCCCAATTGGGGCAGGCTGGCCAGACCCCACCCGTGCACGAATTCGTGCACCTGGCCTCTAGTTGTTTTATAAAAGGACATCTGATTCTTTTCAGTAGCCTCTTTAAAACAATCATTCAGACTTTGCCTTTCAATATTTGTTAAACATTTGGAGAATTGGTCTTATTCTAGCAGCTGAGTATTAATAAAACTCTTTTAAAAAATTACAGGTCAGATATGAAGCCTTGCATATGCTGTGTTCAGCTCCACCATCTGATGTGCTGAACTGTGAGAACTGGACCACTCTCTGTGAGAAACTGACAGCGTCTCTCTCAGATCCAGATCCTGTGTTTAGTGTAAGGAAACGCTCGTAGAAATATTAAAAATAATTTATTTTCCCTGCCAGAAGCAAATGGAATATGATCATTTTCTTTAACAGTAGTTCAAATGCTCATGAAATTTCAGTTCCAGCTTTTGAATTGTTAAGAGTTTTTAAAGGAATTAACTTACTATTTCATGATTAGATTCAAAGTATGGTCAATATCACCCTACATTGACAAATTATAGTAAACAGGTTTACCTGGTCCATTTTGTTTTATCTTGTAAAGGGATATCCAAGTATGTATCACTGTTTTTGAATTAAGAAAGTGCTTTTAAAAGAATTTTAAAGTGTTTTTGAAAGAATTTGTGGTTTATTAAAATTTGAACTAAAATGATTATTTAGAATTTATTCCAAAGGATTCATAAGGATACTTACGCATTTAAGTGTTATTTAGAGATTGCTTAACTGCTTAAAAAGAGAAGTTAGAAAAGTATAAAGCTAAGAGTTAGAAGATAATTGAGGTGAATCAGAATGCAAATACAGAAAATTCCCCAAATTCTATGAAGTCCATAGAGATAAGTGATTGTAAAAATGATTTGTAAGTTCTCAAGAATACTTAGTGTATGATTAAAAATAAGATGATATTAAAAAGTGCAGTAGTTCTTGGCTATATTTAGTATTTGAATTAAATAAAAATCCTGACTATATCCTAGCATCACATTTGAATACAAATTGGATCTTTTTAGAGAGTCTTTTTCTTCATAATTGTTATGTCAGTGAAGAAAAATTTGGCTTTAAAATAGATACAGCATGTTTTTACAGAATTTTTGAGGCATTAGTGCCAAGTTAAATATTTTTAACTGTTTAATCAATATGTGTTGAATACTTACAGTGTACATCATTTTAGTTTAGGTGCTGGGAACACACTGTGTCTGACTTCATAGAACTTACATTCTCGTAGAGAAGACAGTAAACAAGCAGTTATAAGAAAAATCTCAGTACATTTGAGCCAGGTTGTGGGCCTCAATTCCCAGTAGGGGGCGTGCAGGAGGCAACCAATCAATGATTCTCACTCATCATTGGTGTTTCTCTCTCTCTCTCTCTCTCTCTCTCTCTCTCTCTCTCTCCCTTTCTCTCTGAAATCAATAAAAAAGCCAATCAATGATTCTCACTCATCATTAATGTTTCTATCTCTTTCTCCCTCCCTCCCTCTCTGATATCAATAAAAATACATTTAAAAAAATCACTCTTCCATCAATGAAGATATAATGTAGGTTGTAAACAATTGGTTTGTTATTTTTATAAGGGGGAGAAAGGTGTTTAATTACTTAATACCTGGGTACAATTTAACCTTACTAACACCAGAAGGTGATGCAGACTTCTGTAAAACAAAAACAAAAACAAAAAACTCCAAACTCAATGATCCAGGAACTTCAACAGGGAAAAAGGTATTTTAGAGTCACCTTTAATATTTCAAGACTCTCTAACAGGAGGGAGGGGGGTCCCCCAGCCCGGCCTGTGCCCTCTCGCAGTCTGGGACCCCTCAGGAGATAACGACCTGCTGGCTTAGGCCTGCTCCTGGGTGGCAGAGGGCAGGCCCAATCCCTA
>NW_005354291.1:2673590-2686823 GCF_000412655.1 Myotis brandtii | reverse complement strand
TCCAGCTGCCTGGCTGCCGGCCACCATCTTGGCTGACAGTTAATTTGCATAAGGATATGCTGATTAGCCAATGGGAAGGGTAGCGGTCGTGCTCCAATTACCATGTTTCTCTTTTATTAGTGTAGATTCCTACACAAGTTTCTGCATGATTTATTTTCTAAGTTTTTTACTGTGTGAAAAATGATTCATCTCTAATTTAATTCTGTAAGAATTTTGGATGCAAATCTTTTGTTTTATTTCCATAGGACCGGATTTTAAAATTCTATGCACAGACATTTACACTTTCACCATTCCATATGACCAAGGAAATTTATACAAGCTTAGGTATGTTTGTTACATCGTTTAAAAATGTTTTTTTCTTTCATTTGTATTTAAGAAAAATGGATCAGAACTAACTTTTCTTTTCAGAAAGCACTATAATTCAATGGTATACTACTCATATATATATTTTTTACTTTTCTTTTCAGCTAAATATTTGGAGTTATACTTTCTTTCTAGAGAAAATCATATTCCTACTGTTTCAACTGGCATAGATGTAACTAATCCTAATGTGATCCGCTTACTTAGAAAGGTATTCATTTGCTATACTGTGCATTTTTTTTTTGAAATTTAAATAGTTCTATATTTAAGAATTCTAATTTCTTGAGAACTGTTTTACACTGCTTTATAGGTTTGTCTTCTAAATGAATATCAGAAAGAGGCTCCATCTTTCTGGATTCGTCACCCTAAGAAGTAAGTCCTCTAATTTATGCCCACATAAAATATAGGAGTGTTACTATCTCACATACATTTCAAAGAGAAAGAATAGAGAGTGTTTTAATTTATTTATGTAATTGGGAAAGAATTCATAAAGTTTTATTTTTTAGCTTTTTATTTTTTTAAAAATATATTTTTTATTGTTGATAGTGTTACAGATATCTCCCATTCTCCCTCTTTACCCCCTCCTCCCAGCCCCTACAGACCCCCAGGTCTTCACTATCCTATTGCCCATCTCCATGGGTTATACCTATAAGTATATAAGTTCTTTGGTTTATCTCTTCTCATTCCCCCAACCCCATATCGAGGTATGTCAGTCTGCTCCATGGCTTTTCATGTTTTGTACTTAGCTTTGTGAATGGCTCTATGCAGGTATCATTTTCCATCATTTTACACAAGATAAAAAGAGGTGTTGTGGTTTTTGGTTCTTTCATTATTGGTCTCTGCTACTTTGGATAAGTTCCTTAGGTGTTCTTTAAATTTTTCCTTTTAATTTAAACATCTTTAGTATGGCTATAAGAGCAACTGTGAGTCTTGAAAAGTTAAATTTGGAGAGACAGTGTTGAAATAGAAAGAATATAAGAATATAGAAAGCAAAAAAGCCACTTATTGAAATATAAAAAAAAAGTTGTTTCTAAAGGTTACTTAATACTATCGTTTCATAAATATAAAGTGTATCACCAGTTTTTATATATATATATTAGAGGCCCGGTGCACGAATTCATACGTGAGTGGGGTCCCTCGTCCTGGCCAGTGATCAGGGCCAATTGGGGGGGGGGCTCGCACGAGGTTGGCCGGCCGCCCCACCCCCCAATCAGGGTCAGTGGGGGGCTGGCCAGCCATGGGGAGGGACCTTGGGAGGTTGGCCAGCCCCCAAATTGGGGCCAATTGGGGGTGCTAGCCAGCGCAGAAGGTTGGTCGGCTGTGGGAGCACACTGATCACCAGAAGGCAGCTCCTGTATTGAGAGTCTGCCCCCTAGTGGTCAGTGCACATCATAGCAACCGGTCGACTGGTTGTTCGGTCATTTGGTTGTTCAGTTGTTTGGTCGCTTAAGCTTTTATATATATAGATGTGTAAGTGAACATTTGTTTTTTCTTTCTCAATCTTTAAGGTACATGGAAGAAATTGTGGAGAGTACTTTGTCCTTATTATCAGTTAAACGTGATCAAAGTCATCTTGCCTCACAAAAGATTTTGCATCCCATCTACTTTCTGGTATTGGTTGATGCCAGGGCTGTTTGGTTCAAAAAGTGGATGGTGAGAAAAAAATGAATTAAGTTTTTATACCTTTCAGTGCATAGCTATATTTCAAAGAATAGGTAATGTTTGATGTTTGTTGTGTACTAAAAGTTATAATTGTGTTTATATGTGTTAACTTATTTACTTTTTATAACAATATATGAGATAGGTAGTATTATTATTCCATTTTACAGATGCAGCAACTGAGATATAGAGAAGTTAAATGACTTGTTCAAGCTTTTTATCTAGTAAAGATTGTTTATCTTGTAAGCAACAGAGCTAGAATAGTTTTATTTTTTAAAAATATATTTTTATTGATTTCAGAGAGAGGAAGGACAGGGAGATAGAAACATCGATGAGAGAGAGAGACCTCAATTGGCTGCCTCCTGCATGCCCATACTGGAGCCTGTAATCTGGGCATATTCCCTCATCTGGAATCAATCAGGTGACTTCCTGGTACATGGAATGACGCTCAACCAACTGAGCCACACAGGCCAGGCCAGAATAAGGTTTTGAATTCATTTGAACTTATTAAGCTGAATGACCTATCCAAATCTGGTCATCTGTAGTATAAAAACATCAAATTTTTAAAGCAGGTATGGTAGAACATAAAGATTCACTGTGCATTTTTCTCTGACTTAGGCGATATGTCTGAAAACATTCCATGATTTGCCTCTTGCTAAACCTGTAGTTGGGAAATGTGTTTAAAGCCTGAATGATGGTGATTTCCTATGGAGCGTACCATTGTCCTTGAACTGAAACTAATATTAAGAGTAAAGAGGTCCTTATATTGTTACCTCTCCCATCTGCTGTTGAATAAGAGTGGTCTGTGTCTGGCAGTAGTAGCAGCAGTGTGGGCTTATGTTCTCAGATATTTGTCCCTTTCAACCTGTCTACTGAACATTGTATATTTGTGGGGAAGGGAAAGGCTGGCCCCAGGACTTGCCGTGCAAAACAGCAACATGTTCATTTATTACTCAGCAAAATAGTTTACTTGTAGGTCAACATATTTCTCTTACTAAACCTGAAAAGGATAAATGGTTTTGAAAATGTTTTCAGCTATGAGGTTAAAGCACACAGGCTTTGCTTAATCCTCAATTAACTAAACCCCCATTTAATTAAACTCTATTCCCAGAATTCTGATAGATTTTACTTAATAGTATTATTTACTAATTTTTATTCTCAAGTAAAATGAAGAAACCACATTGAACACTAATGATATCTAATATAATTTAGGGAAGTAATACTTATGTGTATTTTCCCCTTGCTTCGTGCAATGCAAATGAAGCATGTTTTAATCACATCCATATTTAGCTCTAAGGAGAGAATGAAAGGTCTTTTGGCACTTTGAATCTTTTAAAAAATATGATTGGCAGAGCATGATTAAGATACTGTCCCTCCAGAGCATTTCAACATTGTCAAATTTCTGCATATGTAGATAGTATGGTATCTTCTATAGTGTAAGGGTTGTGATTTTCAACCCCCATGCCCACTTTTGCATTTTTCCTTTAGGCTGTGACATACACTGGTAGTCAGATTTGTTTTTTGTTGGTGGTGATTTTAAAATAGCTTAGTATGGCCTGGCGAGTGTTGCTCAGTGGTTGAGCATTGACCTATGAACTAGGAGGTCATGGTTCAATTCCCGGTCTCAGGGCACAGGCCTGGGTTGTGGGCTCGATTCCCAGTAGAGGGGCATGCAGGAGGCAGCTGATCAATGATTATTTCTCATCATTGATGTTTTTATCTCTCCCTTTCCCTTCATCTCTCCAAAATTAATAAAAACATATTTAATATAGCTTAGTATGGAAACTGGTCACAATTGAGGGATAGAAAGTTTTTCTACTGGTCTGTCAGTAAACCCATAGTTTTTGATATAATTTGGATTCTTGTCATTGCTGTGCTAATAATCTATTATACATAGAAAAAACTGTTTGGCACTGATTATAATAATTTGAAACTAAGTTAATATGTAATATATGATATTATTGGAAATTATGTAAGAAAAATACATTTTGAATGGTATAGCTTGAATATTAAATTAAATGCCATTTTTTTCTCTTCTAATTTTAGCATGGATATTGTAGCAGAACTGTCGTACTAAGACTTCTTGAAAAGAAATATAAATCTCTGGTATGTCTATATTTCTGTTTTTATGTTGAGACATAATATCACAAAAAATATATGATGTAATAACTTAAATGTGCAAAGTTGAGAGATAATCAGTATTGAATAATGAAGGAGTCCCCCTTTTATGTGACTTTTAAACTACCATTGTGTGAAAGATAAAAGAATAAAAGTAGAGACTTAAAATACAGTCAAGATAACAATTAGGAAGTACATAACTGCATAGTAGTTTGGTTGCTAAACAAGCTAGTTTGAGATATAAGCCATTTTTTGAAAGTATTATGTAATTTAATTCATATCAAGTACTTATGAAGGAGTGAGTTCTATAAAGTATATCCGTGGTTTTGACTAAAAGTTGAATGAAAAACCTCAGAATGATATATGCTTTTACATTTGCAAAAATTGATCTAAGTTACACCAAATAAAAACCAATACTATAAAATTATTTTAGCAAAAATGTTTAATATTTATTGCTGTTTAGTAGAAATATATGTAAGGGCAGTGAAAGAAATTGAAAAGAAGTCAGCAATTCAGGTAATTGTGATGAACATGAAAAATTTATTAAACTAATAAATTATGCTAATGTGACTTTGATATGATAAATATGGTTTATGTGGTTAGAATCTTGAGTTTAGAAGTCAGGTGAAGGGAAAGATTCATGGAATTGTGAGCTTTTGGGTGAAGGCAGTAGAGCATAAAATGAAAGAAAGAGAACAATAATTGTTTTGTGTTTGAGAATCAAAAGAATTGAGCTTCAGAAATGAGAAGAGGGATACTGAATAAAAGGAATGGAATTTATTTGTAGAGGTAATAGGTACTTCAAAATCTTTAGACAAACTGAATTGAAATAAAGTCTTTCCACATCTCATTTCTTTCCCAGTCCCATTTTAAGTGAAAATTTGTTGTTACCATATGATCATAGACTGATCTTGTTAGAATAGAGAAAGAAGAAAAAACAAAGAATGGAATGATTATTTTACCCCTATGGTTTGGCATACAAATAACTCACTGTTGCTAACACAGAGGCGCTGATGGGAGTATTTCAAATATGTTTTTGGTTTTTTTAAAAATATATTTTATTGACTTTTTACAGAGAGGAAGGGAGAGAGATAGAGAGTTAGAAACATTGATGAGAGAGAAACATCGATCAGCTGCCTCCTGCACATCTCCTACTGGGGTTATGCCCGCAACCAAGGTACATGCCCTTGACGGGAATCGAACCTAGGACCCGTCAGTCCGCAGGCTGACGCTCTATCCACTGAGCCAAACCGGTTTCGGCTCAAATATGTTTTTTATATATTAAGTTTTAAATCTGTTTGTTGCTTGAAAAGTTAATTATGCCATCACCAATTTTTAGCCTGCAAATAGTTTATTATAAACAAATTTACTATTTTATCGACTTGGTCAAATATTTTATTTCCTATACATAATGGGTCAAACTTGCATGAGATTTCAACTTAAACTTTATTTCTCTTAAAACACTTTCCTAAATTTATAAAATATAAAAGTATTTTGTATATATATATATATTAAAGAGAACTTGGCCCAACTTTTGTAAAAAACATTGGGAAAAATGGATGCAAGATCTATTTGTTTCCATTTTCCTTTCAGAATTGATCAGATTTTGTGTATCTACAGTGGAAACTTTGGACCACTCCATGGATTTGTCTTTTGTTCTATAAGAGTTCCTGTCATAAGGACTTTAGTCATAGCAGCCTATTTAGCCTGGTTACCTGCTACAGCCTTTATTTTGGCTTCTCTTCAGTGCTTCCTGATAACATTTTCTGCAACAATAGAATGTCTACATTGTCTAACAGGGGAGCCACTAGCTAGGGAAACTGAGAAACTGAGTTTTTAATTTTCTTTTATTTCATTTTATAACTAATATCTGGTTTGTGGCTACTCTGTGTGATCCTATTTGTTATAGTTATGACATTTTCAGTTGGTAGCATTAGACAACAAATAATTTATGTGTATGTGCGGTCATTTTAAAAAAATATATTTTTATTGATTTTAGAGAGGAAGGGAGAGGGAGAGAGAGATAGAAACATCAATGGTGAGAGAGAATCATTGATCTGCTGCCTCCTGCTCGCCCCACACTGGGGATTGAGCCTGCAATCAGGCATGTGCCCTGACTGGAATCCAAAGTGACCTCCTGGTTCATAGGTCCATGCTCAACCACTGATCATGCTGGCCGGGCTGTGTTGTCATTTTTTAAAGGAGATATCTGAGGAAATTGAGGGCTTTATTTCCATTGCAAAGTCATGAAATATTTGAAAAGCATTTGGCTATCAGCATAAACATTTAACCTTTTATTTTTGACAACTTGAAACTTTGTCCACCCACCCTTAAGCGAATGACTTCTGAAATGGCTTTATTTAGTGCATTTCCTATTTTTCTTGTCCTCTCAAAGTCATTAAAAAATATTGACAACTAGGTTATTTAAATTCTCTTTGTTTTTCCTATCATAGTATATTTTCCTACCATAGTACACACACTCTCCTCTTGTCTTCGTATATATTGATTGTGCAGTAGAATGAGTATCAAATTAGATCCTGAATTTTATAGCAAATTTCTATCTATCTTCCTGAGGTTTAGGAAAATAATTCTTTATACTTTTAACTGGACTCTGTAGATTAGTGTTAAATTTACTGATCTGCTTTCTGCTCCTGTAATTTAAAGGGGATATTATATGATGTGTTTGTTTCTCTGCTGAGATTGTACCTTTTCCTGAGATTGTTACCTTTTCTCAAATAAAATGTGGCACATTTAAGAAGTGAGGAAAGGAGCAGTAGGAACAGAAGTGGGTGTAAGTGGGTTGTAAAGGTGAAGCTGAGTAGAGATGGGTGCAAGGAGATGGGTTTCTGAAGGTTTGAATGGAAATGAACTAAAGAGTCTTTGAGAGGTTATTTTGGAGATAGTGTTTCAAGTTCACAGTTAAGGAAGCTGACTATTCTTTGCTCCTTTGTGTCCTTATTCTTTAGGACTTCTGTTAAGTGTATTTATTTTTCCATAACGGCACTTGTCACTCTAAGCCATATTTGTTGTTACTGCTCTTTACCAAGGTATGACTAAGAAGTAGGCTTGCAGGAGCAAGTTTATCTAGAAAGAGGGAGTTCTATCAGGAGAAGGTTTCAGCTTTGACTTACAGAAACTCATGACAAACATAAACAGGTCACTGAATTTTTGGGGCAATAGTGTGTGCTTATAAATTTATCTTGGGTTCTGACCAAGCGGAAGCTAAAAAGGGGTGATACGGTCATTGACATGACAATCATTGACTGCCCTCTTTCATGAACTGACAAGCCAGGGAATGTCCTCATAAATTTTTTGTAGGAGTTCAAGGCAGTTTGACCAGTTGCCTTTGCACTATATTTTTGCTGTTAGCTGGTAATCTCAGAGTTGGCTTGCATTGATTGATTGGATTGGACTATTGATTGGATTGGACTACTCAGTAGATGCAGGACAAACCAGAATAAAACAGGAGTTAAGACTGTACAAATAGCAAAGCAAAACAAGCCAAGAATAAGCAGGTTAGTAGCACAAATTTTTACCCAATGGTGCCTCTCCAGAACAAAAAGTTACTTTGTACAAATTTCATTACAAATCGTAGGATAACAAATTTTGCAATGAATGCCCATGAAGCAAGTTGGAGCTCAGGTTATTGTTGACACAGACTCACATGATGGCAGATCTGAAGGGCTTTGAGAGTTTGGGACTCAAGGGGCTCAGTGAACAACTCTTTGAAGTTCTCACTGAATGTTGCCAAGTCAGAGTCTTCAAGGTAATTTTAATGGAAGTTCTAGGATTAAGACCATTGTTCAGTCTGTAGCAGTGCACAAAGCTGAATGTATTGCTTACTTAAGTTAGGCAAAGCAGATTCTTCATCGGATAGGGTTTGGGGAAAAGCTTGGAACTCAGGGAGTGATGGGCTTTCGGAGAGGAGAATGAGTTCAGCCAATTGTAGAAGAGATCTCAGGTGAGATTGTTGCTGACTGACTGGCTTTTACAAATGTGTTTCCTGGAGTGTGTCTGTTTTTGGCTGATATTCAGAAGCAAGGGGCTAACACTAATTGCTCGGCTTTCAGAAGTACGTTCATTGAGATCTTTTGACTTATATTGATTTACAAAATTTTAAACTTGGTCTGCTGGATACCTGTTGCCATGGTTATATAGTTTTATCATTGATTTATTAAGTAGATTGAAGTCATCTATAAAACAAATTACACTTTTTCTGAGGATGGTGAGGAATTTTTTATTCTTAATGAATAGGTATTATCCTGGGAAAGTGAGGGGGGTGCTTTTGGTAGTGGTGGGAAAATATTTCAGGGCAATGTGGTAGCATGTTTAAAGGCTTAGGATTTGGAAAACACATAGTACGTATGGAAACTGCATATGTTTTATATAACTGGACATACATTGCTAAGAGAAACGTGAATTGGTATTAGGAAAATTTCTTGAAAATCAGTTCTCTGAAAGCTAATATTAAGTGGGTAAAGGTGTTTAAAACGTTCTTGGATGCTTTAAGTTGTGTATATATCAATTAACTTCAGTTTATTTCACACATGCATAGGGCAGAGCATAATTCCATAAAAATAGAAAAGACATTGTTAAAGGAAATCTTCAGCTCCTTCCCTTTTGCAAATGACAGTGTTGAGTTTAATGTAAACGTCAGGTTTGAGTGTGTTTCAAATCTAATTGGCTGTTTTGATTGGTGAAATTTCCCAGTGAATTTGCTTTTGATGAATTAGTCATTTGGTTGTTGAATTGGCTTTTGGTGACTGATTTTTGCACAGGTAGATGTACTTCTGTATTTGTGCAAGCATGTGATTAGGACAGGGATATCTGGAGGATAAGAGGTATAAAAGACTGTCAGGTCATGAAGAGTTTTTGTATAATGTCAACTTTAGGATATTGGCATTTATTCTGAAGGTGTGGTGAGCCACTGGTAGGTTTTTAAGTACTGAAGTAACATCATAGTAAGGCCTTGGAATATTTGGAAAATGGGTTTAAGGTGCTAAGTGGAGATAGGGGAGAAGTGTTGAAGCAAAAAGATTAAGAAGAGTCTTCTCAGTAATCCAAGCAAAAAATGATAAAAACATGAGTTAGGGCTCTTAACAGAGTGAATTGGGATGGATGGATGGACTCAGGAGTACCATATTTAGAATGCAGGATTTAAAGAACTTGACTTTTTGAATGGGGGGTGAGTGAAGACTTAATTGAGTGACTAATGTCATTCATGGAGATAAGTAACAAAGTAAGAGAAAAATAGGGGAGTTGGAAAGATTTTAGATTTGATCATACCTAATTTGAAATTCAGATTTTTAGGAGGCAGTTTTATATTATTGATCTGAATCTCTAAAGTTTGATTTAGAGGAGATAGAAAAATATGGGAAGGGATCCCCATGACCACCCCCAGATTTGATGATTTTCTGGGAAGACTCATAGGACTCAGCATATAGTCATAATCCCAGCTATGATTTATAACAGAAAGAGGATACAAAGCAAAATTGGCACAGGGAAAAGGCTCATTTGGTGAAGCCTGGAGGATACCAAGCATAAGCTTCCATGTCCTTTTCCCCGTACCAAATTGTGACAGCTCATATGAAATGTTGTCTACCAAAGAAACTCATTAAAGACTCTGCCCAATTTTTAAAACTGGGGTTGGTTACGTTGGCACCCTCTGCCTAGCACATACCAGGACTTGTAGGCTGCACATTTCTATAATTAATAAGTTATTATTTTATTAGGTAACTGCGGCAGTTCAGCAGTGCGTTCAGTACTTTGAGTTGTGTGAGACTATGAAAACCGATGAGATTGTGGGACAGTCAAAGCATTGTGGTAAGTATAGTTTTCTTTGTTCTGTACTTTAAAAAATGGTACAGTTTAAAATAGCTTAGTAGTAACTCTTATTTTTTTTTTTAACAGTTGTAAAAAATGGTACAGTTTAAAATAGCTTAGTAGTAACTTATTTTTTTTAACAGTTATTAGTAGCATGGTAAAATTCGATCACTTTTGCTAATGTAAAATATTTTCACAAATTTAAAATATATACCATAATGATGGTTTTTTATAACCTATCTACATTTGAAATTAATGTATCATCATGCTGTTTCTTACCAAAGGCAGTTCTTCAATTTATACTAGAGTTTATGTCCTAATATGTTATACTGCAATAATATACTGCTCATTTTTTCTCTAGTGTATCAGTCATTTAATTGTCACTTACACATTTTAGTAGGAAGAAAATTCTATAAAATATTGTTTTATTATTAGACAACTCACCCCACCCTGTGTTTCTTCTCTGATTATCCTCAGACTGAGCTATTATAGCCTAGATAATTTATAATCTGGCCCTAATTTCTCTGTCTAAATTTTAGCTCTAATTAGTGATTAAAATGAATCTTTTACAGTCAGATTATTTTTTATTTTATTTTATTTTGTTAATCCTCATCAGAGGATATTTTTCCATTGATTTGTAGGGAGAGTGGAAGAGAAACATTGATGTGAGAAAAACACATCAATTGGTTGCCTCCTGCATGAACCTTGACCAGAGCCCAGGCCAAGAAGGAGCCTGCAAGCAAGGTACATTCCCTTCACCAGAATTGAAACTGGGGCCCTTTGGTCTGCAGGCTGACGCTCCATCCACTGAGCCAAAGGGGCTAGGGGCACAGTCAGATTCTTCTGCATATCAATGCTTATATAGCTTTGCTATTCCTACTCCTACTGCCCCTATCCACATCCTTTACACGAATATATATCTTATTTATTGTGAAAGAATAAACTTTATTTTAAAATTTTCACAGAAGATTATCTTCCTAATTTGGATTTTTATTGCTCTTTTGCTTACATCACACAACCTGCCATGTGAATTAGGTATTTCTCATTCTGTTATTTTATTTTGTCAGTTCTCTACGTAAAGAGTAAGTTCTTTGATTATATGAAGATAACTTTTTTTTAAAATCCCTGGATAAATTCTTCATCTAACTCAAGCAAGAAAAATGGTTAAACAACAATAATTAATGGGCTTCAAAAGCCAGTGTTTCATAGCGGAGGAGAAAATACAGAAGCCAGAGTTTATTATTCAAGAGGAAGAAAAAGATAAAAAAGAAAAGGATAGATAAGTTTATATAAATATCTCATTTATAAATTTATAGATTTTTCTAATTTCTTGATATTAAAATGTTTTTATCCAGTGCTTTACTCCTCCCCCCCTTCCCCCCGCCAGTCTACCAGCCCTTAGTGGCTTTTCTTTCCTTTTCCCCAGGGTGCTTCACTGCTTTCTTCTGCCATTTCTTTCAAAATTTTTGCTCTTTATAGTCTTTCAGAGTTTCCTGCCTCCAGTTTCCCAACTTTAGATCAGTCCAAGCTTCCATCTTCTCTGGTCCTTAGGAAATTGAGCAGAGAGCATTTGTGTTGTAAATTGATAGTGCACATATATTTTTCTAACCACAGCTGCTCTCTTCGTGTTACTTGGGATCCTCTTAGATGTTCTTCATTGTTTCATGATAGCTATTGCGAGCCTTCACCAGTCTCATCAAGCCCTGTGCCTTGCCCCTGCCCTCTTTTCTCTCAAGAGAAGACCTTGCATCCTACTTCACTAAGAAAAATGGAACTTTGCAAATATGAATTCCCCACGTATCCTGCTTCTACGCATGCAAACACATGTTTGTATGCCCTTATCAATATCTCCTTTCTCTGGGCTACAATGGAGGGTATCCTTCTGTTCCAGATTGGTCTCCATCTGTTCTTGACTTTGTTCCTGTTCTTTGCATTTGGTTTAAAACCAGGACATTGCTTTCCTTGTTACCGTGTCTCCCTGTGCATTGGCTCCTTCCCCTGCATCCTCTAGACCTCCTTGTAGGTCTTTCACATAAAAAACCGAGCCAGTTCACACGTACCTTATCTCTGTTTCCCTTCAGAGAAAACTCTTTATTCTTTATACACCCAGGCCACATTTCTTTACCTCTTATTCACCTTTTTTTTTTTCTTACTCACTTTTTAGCCACAAAAATGAGGCTTCTATGTCTGCCACCCCATGCCCTTCCCATCATCAATTCCCCCTCTTACCTGTCCTCATTTTACAGCATTGGTCTCTGTTGATCCTTTCCCTTCTCTTCCTGGTACCATTCTTTTTTGGATTTTCTCATTCTTATCCAAAAAATTCTTAGTCATTGAAAGGCTCCTTTCTTTTCTTTATATGTTTGTACTCACAAAAGTTTTGCCCTTTGTTCTTTTCTCACCTTAGTCTACCTGTTCTCTCTTGGGAGAGCCATTCACTCTCGTGGCTTCAAATATTATATATTTATATTGTAACTACCTGGATGCTCCATTGGCTTCCAATATTAAAATATTGAGGACTGAAATAACTTTTTTCTCTTTTTAGACCTATTTTTATTCTCCCCCTTTAGAATTACTTAAGTAGAAGACAAATTCACTACGTACACAGATATTTGAGTTAGGAACTTGAACATTTTTTTATTCTTTAATATTTCACATATAGTCCGCTCTAAGGCATATTGATTTTCTTTTCTTAAACATTTATTTTTATCTGCCTGCTCTTCTCCATTCTTCTTGCTGATGCCTTTGTTCATGGTTTTTTTTGGATGAATCTTATTTCAAGCCTTGACCTTCTTCCATTTACCTTTTATGTTGCCATCAGAGTCAGTTTTTCACATGCATATTTGATACTTTTCTGCTTAAAACCCTTTCGTATTATCCCAATTGCCTCTCAATAAGGCCTCTGTTGCTTCTGCAGTTAAATCTTCTGTGCTTTGCCCTGGTACCTGCTATCCTCTTGTCTTTCCCACTTGTCCTCCTTATTCTCTGGCTATTCCAGACTACGTACTTGCTGTACTCTGAATTGGAAGCCCAGTTTAATGCTTCTTAATGGTTTTTGACACCAGCAAATAGTTTAAGATCTTGTATAAAAAAGGTACTCAGTAGATCTTAAGTGTATGGGTGAACGAATAATAAATATATTAGAGGGTTTCTGTATTTCAGAGACTCGTTTCATTTGCTAGCAAGGTTATAATAGGAACTTCTGTAGCATTGACTATTAATTGGTAGAATTAAACACTAACTGATGTTTTCTATTGATTTCTTCCCTCCTTT
>NW_005354291.1:2662926-2673300 GCF_000412655.1 Myotis brandtii | reverse complement strand
AGGGAGAGGTCAATGGGGGAAAAAGGAGACATATGTAATACTTTCAACAATAAAGAATTTATATGAAGAAAGAAAAGAAAGTGGTTTTTGAAATTTATACCAAGTGTCTACATTATAGACTGCAAACTTGTTTAATGTTTAGAAGGGAATGCTGACAGGTACTATAAAACATAATGGCATTAAAATAAATATAATTGTTTGCTTCTCTCTTAAGGGAACAAACAGAAAACTTTCTACTACTCAGGGCAAGAATTACAATATATTTATTTCATCCACTCTTTGTGCCTTTTGGGAAGATTATTGATCTATACACAAGGCAGAAAGCTGTTTCCCATAAAGCTGAGGAATAGAAAAGGTATGTACAATCAGGATAAATGAGTATGCCCATATATGGTAAGATTAATGTACTGTGGATCATTAGAACTTGGAGATGGCATATGGTCTCTTCTATGGTACTTAGCAGCATACCTTTTACATTTCTGTTCTTTTCCAGTATGTACTTTTTCTTTCATGTGTAGGTTTTTCTTTTCTTTTCTTTTTTTTTTCTATTCATCCTTTCACGCTTACCTTATTTCTTCCTGTCTTTCAAAATCCTTCACATACTAAGTGCGCTACCCAGTTCTGGATTTAGAATTAGAACATGAATTTAGAACTAATCTACATTATCATTTTAAGTTCTTGTTCCCTAGAAACTGGCGGTGATCTTTTGGGCTAATCACTTAACTGTAGCTTCATTTTCTTTATTGGGAATAATTGAATAATGATGTCCGTGTGGCTGGGCTCACAGAATTTTTGTGATAACAAACATGAGGTTTGAGAGCACTGTTTTATAAACTGCAAAGCCTTGCATCACTTGATATTTTACTATGTTATTGTTTCCCTAATTCCCATTTTTAACGTTTTCCCCATCAAACTTCAGCACATGCTATTCATTATCTTCTGTACCTCCCTTAAAACTTTAAGTCTGTACTAGGAATATAGTATAAAGATCAGCAAACTTTTTCTGTAACATACCAGATAGTAAATTGCCGCAGTCTTTCTGCTGCAAGGGTTCAGGAATCTGGAGAAGGGCTGCATATGAATGAATAAACTAGACAAGAATTATAAATTTGGAAGGCATTTTGGGGGAGTCAGGGGACACTCAGCTCTAGTGACTGAGCTCTCTGAATCTCCGGACCCATATCCTTTTTATTTACTGGAAAACACATTGGCCCTTTAGGAATGCAAACAGGCATATCACAGGTAAGATTTGGGAAAACACATTGGCCCTTTAGGAATGCAAACAGGCATATCACAGGTAAGCAGCAGATAAACAGGAAAGATGATCAGGTTGGGGGAAATGCCTTTGGCTGTTCCAGCAGCAGGTAACAATATGCAGATTTTCAGCCCTGCTGAATATGTCCATTCAACCTTTTGAGGACTTCTCGCATTAATTATGATCCGCTGGACTTAGCCTCCAGCAGTAAATATTTTAGGTTTTGTGGGCCACATATTGTCTGTGTTGTGTATTCTGTGTGTGTGTGTGTGTGCATGTGCGTGTGCGTGTGCGTGTTTGTGTCTGTGTATATACACATAGCTGGCTCAAGATTGCTATCCTTAGAAAAACCTCTTGCAAGGTTGGACCTTGACTGGCAACTGGGAACTTGGAAATCTCACTATTCCCAGAACTGGTTCACTGTTTGTGTACACAGTGTGGTTTATGCCGAATATCTGCCTTCCTTCTGGGTGTCTGGAGCCCTGGTATGTACTAACTAGGCAGAGGATGCTGGGTGATTAGCTCCCAATAAACACCTTGGGCACTGAGTCTCTAATAAGCTTCCCTGGTGGACAGCATTTTATGTGTGTGGTCACACTCTTGCTGGAAGAATTGAGTGTACTCTGTGGATTTCACTGGGAGAGGTCCCTTCGACCCTTGTACCTGGTTTCTTCCGGACTCACCTTATGCACGTTTTCTCTTTTGATTTTGCTTTGTATCCTTTTGTTGTAAAAAATCATAGCTAGGAATACAGTTATATTTTGAATCTTGTGACTCCCCCTAGTAAATCATTTAATCTGGCCATGGTTTGGGGGACATCTGACACATTTTACATATCTTTAAAAATTAAAAAAAACACACACTTCTAGCTTGTAAGAAAATTAGACCATAGTGGTTAGAGTTTGCCAGTCTTGTTAGTGTATCTTCATTTTGAACACATTTTTGTACTGTTTCCTTGTTTTACTTACCTAAATCTTTTTAGGCTGATTGTGACCTCCTTGAAAAAACAATTTTACATATTGCTCTTTTATTTCCTGTGGTAGTATAATTCTAGGCATAATGGGCACTCAGTAGAGAACTGACTTTGAAGAGAAGAGCTGCCATTTAATAGGATATTGTTAGACTATAAAAATAGAAAGATTAATATATACTTGTGATGTTATTACAGATATTTAACTGAAGTTTATCCCTATCATCTGTTATTTATTTAGCAGTTTATTGACTTTTAACATCTACATGTTGGCCTATCAGGTATCATAGGTCTTCTATAAACTCAGTTTTGAGAAATCTATTTTACTGTATTAGCATAGGTCAACATTTACTTTTAAGTTTCACCATAATTTTTTTAGGTGAAGATTCTGTAGCAGTGGTTGGCAAACTATAGCAATTGGGCCAAAACTGGTACATTGTTTTATATGGCTTGTGGGCCAAGAATGGTTTCTATGTTCTTAAGTTATTGCAAAGAGTAAACAGAATATTTTGTGAAATGAGAAAAATATGTAAATACCAAATGTGGTATACATAAAGTCTTATTGGAAAATGGCCACAATTGTTTACTTACATATTGTCAAGATCAGAATTATTTATGAGAGATACTATTTGACCACAAAGTCTAAAATAGTTACTATCTGTTTCAAAAAATGTTTTCTGACCTCCATTCTACAGTGTTATTTAGATAAGTTAGATGGACCAACACATTGAGCTGAATTCTATTGCTCCTAATTGAATAAAATAAAACAGTCCTATCAGATTGGTAGATCTTCCTATGGTACGTTTATATTAACTGATTTGTCCAACATAAATAGCAAAACTTCACCGTCACTAAAGAAACTACTGCATTACTTGCCGTCTTTTAATTGACTATGTTTAATTTGTTCTTCTGGAGTCTTCTTTCTTGGATTATAGCCCCCTTCTCCCTGATTATACCACAGGCTCTGTGAAAACTCAGAATAGGAAGCTCAGTTAAATTTTTTTTTAAGTTGTAAGTCTGTGCTACAAAATAATTATTTTCTGTTTCTTTTTGAAGATTCAGTATCCCTTACAGATCTTCTGGTTCTGTTCATCCAACTTATCTATTACTCACCAAGTTGTCCAAAGATGACATCAGCTGCACATTTAGGTAACTGTGCTTCTATTTTAAAATATTAAAATATTTACATGTAAGAAATATGTAAATATTCTATTGTCTAGATATTTTGAGTGATTGGCCTAGTTCAGTTGAGCGGTTTCCTAAGATGCAGTATTATTCATAATAAGTTACATTGGTCCTGGAAGTAAACCATGAAATTTAAATTTTTTCATTGATGTTTTAAGATGTTTCTAATCTACTGCCTTTTTATTTAAAATCAATTTTGCTGGGAATTTTAATGTTGTTTATTAAGATTAAGATGTTCTTTAGCTCACACCTAAACTTCAGGATCTTTTCTTCTTACTAGAGAATAAAACCAAACAACCCCAACATCACACCTTTATGTTTTTTAGTAAAATGTCTGTTAGTGTTTAATATTTAAAAAGCATTTTAAATATTAACATTTAAAAAATAACATGATTTTTCCTTTTAATATCAATGAAAGTTTCCAATACTTTATCTGAACACCCTCATAATCCATAGGCTCATAGTGTCCTAAACCTGGAAGTTACTCTAGAAATGCTGGCACAGATTCTGAGAGGAACTCAACTGAATCATAGAAAAAATGGTTTGGACCATATATAATTGATAGATGTAGTATATATGTGCAGTTATAGTAGCTTGTTAGTCCTAACAGTGGTTCTCAGACTTCATTCTGCCTTTACAGCATTTACATCTATAAAGTACTAGGCTAGGTTGCCCTGCTCTATGCTCCTACAACATACTGTGCTTCCTTTATGATAAAAATTTTCTTCTTTGTTATAACAGTTGTTACTGTCTTGGTGTACCATTTAGTTGACTTTTACAAAATATTTTTATTTCTTTTTAGAGAGCAAGGAAGAAAGAGGGAGAGAGAGAGAGAGAAATCAATGATGAGAGAGAATCATTGATGGGCTGCCTCCTGCAGGCCTGGGAATCAAGTTGTAATCCGGGCATGTGCCCTAACTGGGAATTGAACCTGTGACCTCTTGGTGCATGGGACGACACCCCACCAACTGAGCCACACTGGCCAGGGCATAGTGAACTGTTTTTAATCTTATTTACTCCTGTCTGCAGTGTTTAGCATAGTGTCTGGCATACAGTAGACACTCAAAAATAATAGATAATTGGATGGATGAATGATGGCCATATGCGTATCAATAATCGCTCTCATCGCAAACAGCGTTTCTCATCTGGAGATGGTTGGAAAAAATTACTTCACTTTCCTTTTACATTTTCTTTTTGTTAAGTATTAACTTGAAGTCTTAGTGTGTTCAGGGAGTATTGAATATTATAACAAATTTAGAACATTGGTATTATTTCAATACTAGAGGCCCAGTGCACGACATTTGTGCACTGTGGGGGATGGAGTCCCTCAGCCCGGCCTGAGCCCTCTCACAGTCCAGGACCCCTCGGGAGATGTCTGCCTGCCCGTTAGGCCCACTCCCCAGGTCCTTAGCGCTGCCTTGGAGGCGGGAGAGGCTCTCTCCACCGCTGCTGCGCTCACCAGCTGTGAGCCTAGCTTCTGGGTGAGCATCTGCCCCCTGGTGGTCAGTGCGCATCATAGCAACTGGTCGTTTCACCATTCGGTCAATTTGCATATCAGGGTTTTATTATATAGGATTGTATCTTTCTAGGACAATTGTGCACTGATAACTTTGGTTCCTTAGTTTCTTCATGTAAAACACTATTTTTGTAGTAGATTAGGTCAAATAATAAGAAAATTCTTCAGTTTATGAAACTAAAAATATCACATTTATTTTAATGACCATTTCTCATGTTACATTCATGTGTACTGTATTTTAAAAGAAAAATTTAAAAAATGCTCATTCATTTCACTGGTTTTATGGTACCACAAGAATATACTAGTCTACAGGAAGGTTTCTCCTCTCTGCACCCTTCTTTTTGGCCATTATTTTGTCTTAATGACTAATTTTCTACCAGAATCAACTCCTGAATACATGTAATATTATCTATAATAATAAAAGAGAAAGTAAGTATTTGCCAGGAGGAGAAAAGCTCTAAATTTGCTTCTAACCCCATCCTTGCTGTCAAGCAATGATTTAATGTCAAACAGCGAGTGATCTTATATGTTGTCTTTTGGCATTCATATTTTGTAATTTATTCACTTTTTATTAACTTGAAGATATGTTAAGCTAGATGATATCTCCTTAAGTTTTAGGTTACAATTTGGTATTACATCATCCTTTGGGCATTGAGTTGTGTGATTTTTTCAAACTGTTTAATCTTGATGTTGAACTTTTTTTGGAACAGTAATAGCTAACCCATAACTAAAAGATATATTAAGCATTTAATGTCTAAAGGTTTAATTTAAAAAAATACTTCTTCCATTACAGAGAATTACTCTCCTGCAGGAATGGTGACTGAAGTTCTACAGATACTCTGTGACCAAAAAGAATGTGCAATAGAATGCTTATGTAACAAACCTGTGGTTGAGGCACTTCTTCAGCCTATTCATAATTTAATGAAAGGAACTAAGGTTGGTATTATTTACTAAACAGAAAAAGTCTCTTAGTTGGGTATTAGTGACTATTCAATGGGGTTTTATTTCTAAATTTGATATATTTAAAAATTATTTTATTACACAATTTTTCCACATATGAATGTATTTTATGCCAAGAGATTTTTATTTATTGTTAAATTATAGTTTATGTAGTCAATTGATTTACTAGTTATGACAATATGGGAGAAAAATACATATAACATCTTAAATTTTTTTTTTCTAGTTAGGTTTAGAGCTGATGGTTGTAAGGACGAAGATAAGTTGTTCTATTAAAAAGCTATTTGTGTTTTAAATCTAATAAATCTTGTGAATGTTTTATTATTTGTTTTAATGGCAATTTTATAGCCTTTGGAAATGTGATTGTTTTTCTGAAGAGCCAGCTCTGTTTTATATGAAGAACTAATGTTACTTGAGGAAAAAAAGCTTATAAACATCCTGGTTCCTAACATTTGTATGTCTCTCTACAATTTGTACAGTATATTTCTTCACATTATGTAATGTAATCCTCACGACTGAGGCTCAAAGGAGGAGTGACTTGTTAAAGGCCATATTTAACAGGTGGCAGAACTGGTACCACTACTAGTACTGCTGTCTGTAATATATTCCTCCACTTCTGTGACTTCAGCTTCTGGGGAATGACTCAAAGTTTATCAATGAGCTTATCAATAAGTTAAAAGTTGCCTGGCCAGTATGGCTCAGTGATTGAGCATTGACCCATGAACAAGAGATCACCACTTTGATTCCTGATCAGGGCACATACCTGGGTTGTGCTTAATCCCCAGTAGGGGGTGTGTAGGAGGCAGCTGATTGATGTTTCTCTCTCATTGATGTTTCTGTCTCTCCTCCCTTCTCTATAAAAATCAATAAAAAACATATTCAAAAACGAAGAAGAGACACCATAGAGTGTATGCTCTCTGTCTCTTTCTCTGAAAAACAGAACAAAAAACAAACAAAAAAAAAGAAAAAATAAATTAAGCTAAATGTTTTTATCTTTCCATGTCTGTGTTATGTAGTGTTTTTATTGGTTTCATCTCTCTCAATGGACTGGGCAATTGCTCACCCATCCATGTATTCATTATTCATTGCTTATTCAGAAAACATTAAGCATTTATGTGAATGCGGTGCAAAGTATGGAATTCTGGGAAATTAAGAGGATATAATGATAAATTATTTTGATGGTCTTACAGTCAACCTTCGGAAAACAAAATAGAGAAGAAACAAATAGAATACCTAATACAGCTTAATTTAATAAAATGCCATAATATAAATAATGTTGTAAATATAAACCATATACCAGA
Source organism: Myotis brandtii (assembly GCF_000412655.1). NCBI lineage: Eukaryota > Metazoa > Chordata > Mammalia > Chiroptera > Vespertilionidae > Myotis > Myotis brandtii. The sequence continues at coordinate 2,666,116 of NW_005354291.1, read as the reverse complement.
CCTGAGAAATGTGTTCTTGAATCTTAAACCATATAAATTGTTTGTGTCTTTAACATCTTTAACTTCTTATTTTCTTTTGACATCGATTGGTTGCCTCTGCAAACTTTGCGTTTTTATGAGAGAAGGAAAGTATTTTAGGCAGAGAAGTCGCTCTAAGAAAGATATCTAGTATGAAATAGACTAACAGAGTGGTCGGCAAACTGCGGCTCACGAACCACATGCGGCTCTTTGGCCCCTTGAGTGTGGCCACAAAGCTTCAATCGCACTGTACGTGCGCGCCCGCACGTGGTATTTTGTGGAAGAGCCACACTCAAGGGGCCGCAGTTTGCCGACCACTGGACTAACATAATGTTTGATATAATTAGGAATTCTTCAAGTGAATATACCTGACTCCTTAGTTAAGCCACTGAATTTATTGGAATTGGAATATATTAGTTTCAATGTATATTCAGGTTTGCTATAGAGAATATGAATGTTGGCATCCATGCAGGTACAGGCAAATAAGTAGGTCCCAGAAAGAATAGGAACTTTAGTAGACTTCGGCACGTTGATGGGTTCTAGCATTAACACAACTCGCTAGTTTTCAGTATTTGCTTTGTACTAATTTGCTATACGCTGGAAAATATTTTTTAATACATTCATTTAAAATAAAAAATGAGGAAATATGATTGGTCCAGCCTATGTTTTCTCATTAGGGAACATCATTGGCTATTGGCCAGCCCATGAATTGGCTGTCCTTAGACCTACAACTTATGACTACAACTTAGGAAAGGATGCTATCCCCTAAAAAGGATGGTAATGTGTTAAAGACTCTGTATAATAAAATTAGATTGGATATACAGGTAAACATTTTATTCTGCTTAGATTTATTGCACTTTACAGATGTTACGTTTTTACAAATTGGAGGCAAGACCCTCCACCAGCCAAAAGATTACACCCCTTTATTGCCATGTCTGGGACTGAATCTAAATGTCTCCAAGGTATGCCTGTACAGGAAACTAGTGAATGGGAAGTAAAGGGCTGAGTGGAAATAGAGAAGCTACTGCATTTGTCCACAAGAATCTATATATATAAAGAGCCAGGGTCCGTCACATCCAAAATGACTGAAGGCTGGACCTAACGCCCAGGCTGCGCAAGCAACAGCCTCTGGTGGGTGGGGACTTGTGGCGCCGGGGCCGGGGGAGGTGGGGCCAGCACTCTCACTCACACAACCACACACACGCACAGACACACACAGCACCCACCAGCTCACAGCCTTTTCTCCCTTTCTTTCCCTCCCTCCCAGCTCGCTCTTGGAGCCTCTCTCAGAATGAGGCCCCAGGGCAGGCAGAGGGTGGAGCTGCCCCCACTGGCCCTGCCCCTTCCCAGCCAGGAAAGAGGAAGAGGGAGAGAGGGAGGCAGGGAGGCCTGGAGGACTGCTGAGAAAAACAGAGAGAGACAGAGACTGGGAGAGACTGGGATGGAGAGATGGAAACAAAATAGCAATATTAAAATATTTCCTCTAATTAATTCCCTTTTATTGTGCACAAATTTCGTGCACCGGGCCACTAGTTACATATAAAATTGTAATAGCAGCAGTTCTCTCAATTGTCTTAATAAGCTATAACTGATTTGCATAAAAAGTCTGTATGAATTTTCCTCATCAGCTATGCTGGTAAGAGACTCTAATCTAATGTTACTTTTAATTCAGGCATATTATTTCACCGCCAAACAATCATAACTTTCTTTTTGTTGTGGCAGTATAACTTTATTAGATTACACTCCTGCCCTTGAATTTTAGTCTGGGATATGTCAGCATGTCATCAAATATGTGACTGTTCTCTTTTTAATGTACAGGCTGCTCCACATTGCTCTGAAGCAGCTTTAATTTGCATAGCTGATATTTTGGCAAGAATTGCGTCTGTAGAAGAAGGGCTTACCTTACTTCTTTATGGAGAAAATATGAACTCTTCCGAAGAAAAAAGGTATGTGTCTGTGTTTCAAATAATTTGTGGGATTAGTAGCATATTTTGTAAATCTGACTCAAAATTTCCAAGATGCCATGCTATATGTTAATGAAAATATGGATAACTATTTTTGGTACAGTTAGTTTCCTGACCAGCCACTAATAACATATTAGATCATCAGAAAGTTGAAGGAGTAACCAGGATTATGGACTATGCAGAGGAAAGAAGAGAATTCTGGGAATAGATGACAATAGCTAACTAACTACTGGGCTCAGAGAGATTTGGAAAGATGTCACAGCCATTAAGCAAAAAACATGACCAGCATAGCCAATTACTCATGACATATTAAACCACACACTTTTTCTATTACATTTTCCCTCAGTTCTATTGAAAATGCTCTCATTATTAGACATCTGCACATGGGTGGGAACAAGAATATTGATATGTCAGAGAAAAGGTTAGAGGAGAACCAAAAGCAAGCCAAGCAGATGAGGAATTTGTGACAAAGCTAGCCTTTGGTAGTGTTTTATAAATTCATGATTTGTAATCTTGGAATCACCTTTAGGTATCATCTGTTAGTTCTACAGGTGCTCATAAAATAGCCCAGTTTTTGAAAAAACTTCTTGATGAAGATATTTCTATTTTTTCTGGATCGGAAATGTTGCCCATGGTGAAAGGAGCTTTTATTTCCACATGTTGCCAAATATATGGTACATGTGAAGGCTTGCAAGTGTTAATTCCTTATGGTCTGCATGAATCTCTAGCTAATGCATGGAAGAAGGTAAGTATTTTCAAGTTTTTTCTCCCTCCCTGCAAATCTTTATTTCAAATATAATTATTCTAGTGTCATATTGCAGTTAAAATAGTATTTTATGGGGGCAAATGTGACTTCTTTAGCATCACAATTCTCTGGAGGGCGTAATGCTTTTTAAGTTGGCACAGGATGACTTTCGTATCTCCTCTCCCTAGAACACAGTTCTAGGACCTAACGGTACTACAGAGTCTTTTCTTCTGGCAAGAGAAGCTGAGATAAATTATCTTTGCCTAACTGACATTCCTCTTTGGAAGTTATTTCTGTGCAGTTTTTACAGACGCTGGATTTTTGTTATGGACACTGTAGATTATAATGTAGCAATAGTCAAATATAATATATATCAATAGACTGTCTTTTTTCCCCCACATTCATATGCTTTATTTATGAAGTACTTTAAAAATTTATCTTAATTAATGAAGTATTACAGATG
>NW_005354291.1:2661380-2662262 GCF_000412655.1 Myotis brandtii | reverse complement strand
GAGGGGTGGGCAAACTGTGGCTTGCGAACCACATGCGGGTCTTTGGCCCCTTGAGTGTGGCCACAAAGTTTCAATCGCACTGAACGTGCGTGCCCGCACGTGGTATTTTGTGGAAGAGCCACACTCAAGGGGCCGCAGTTTGCCTACCACTGGACTAACATAATGTCTGATATAATTAGGAATTCTTCAAGTGAATATACCTGACTCATTAGTTAAGCCACTGAATTTATTGGAATTGGAATATATTAGTTTCAATGTATATTCAGGTTTGCTATAGAGAATATGAATGTTGGCATCCATGCAGGTACAGGCAAATAAGTAGGTCCCAGAAAGAATAGGAACTTTAGTAGACTTCGGCATGTTGATGGGTTCTAGCATTATCATGACTCTCTAGTTTTCAGTATTTGCTTTGTACTAATTTGCTATACGCTGGAAAATATTTTTTAATACATTCATTTAAAATAAAAAATGAGGAAATATGATTGGTCCAGCCTATGTTTTCTCATTAGGGGACATCATTGGCTATTGGCCAGCCCATGAATTGGCTGTCCTTAGACCTACAACTTATGACTACAACTTAGGAAAGGATGCTATCCCCTAAAAAGGATGGTAGTGTGTTAAAGATTCTGTATAATAAAATTAGATTGGATATACAGGTAAACCTTATTTTATTCTGCTTAGATTTATTGCACTTTACAGATGTTACGTTTTTACAAATTGGAGGCAAGACCCTCCACCAGCCAAAAGATTACACCCCTTTATTGCCATGTCTGGGACTGAATCTAAATGTCTCCAAGGTATGCCTGTACAGGAAACTAGTGAATGGGAAGTAAAGGGCTGAGTGGAAATAGAGAAGCTACTGCATTTGTCCACAAGAATCTA
>NW_005354291.1:2650372-2658509 GCF_000412655.1 Myotis brandtii | reverse complement strand
TTAACCTCCTCCATCCCACTCCTGCACCCTATCCAGCCCTTCACTGCACTATTGTCTGTGTCCATGGGTTATACGTATATACATATAAGGAAATACTTTAAATGATATTTAATTAAGAACCAAATTTAACTTTTGAAGGTAATTTAAAAAAAAGTATAGCATGAGGAATGTAATGCTATCAGTGAAAAAAAGAGTGCAAATTAATCTGTTATGTTTTAGACAAATTTGGTATCAGAAAGAATTCCTACTCCAGTAGAGGGTTCAGATTCTGTCTCTTCGGTAAGCCAGGAATCCCAAAACATGTAAGTATACTTGATTAAATAAATTAAAAACATATTTGCTGAAATATTTTTAAAAATAAGAATGTAACAGACTACTGTAGCAAAAACATTTTATGGGAAGGTAAGTTATATATAGGACCAAGTAAAATTATACCTGGAAATTTAGAGATCAGATTTATAACTTTAAAAAAATCTAGCAATATTTATTATACTTGCTTCATCCTGTATTTACATTTTGGGTTAGGAAACTTGACATGTGGAGTTGTTTCCAGAAAATTTGGAGAATTACCAAATACTAACATTGGAAACCTAACTAGGGAGTTCAGTAGAAGGAAAGTATTTTCGAATGCCAATGAAGTCCATGTATATTTAAATTATGATTTTTCAAAATATGTGAGAATGTGTTTTAATAAGACTTTGGAAGGGGAAATAATTTACATCAGTATTTATACTCATTTTAAATTTAGAAGTATCGATGTTTCTTCATAGATATCAATAAGACATGGAGTCATATTAATGGGGGAAATATGATTTATTTATCTATCTATCTATCTATTTATTTATTTATTTATGAGAACATTTATTGGGTAAATTACCAAGGTAGAAGAAGTAATTCCTAGAATAAATGGGCTTAGGAAATGAGTTATGGAGGTAAAGGAAGGGCCCTTGGAGCTTGGGAGTGAGGAGAGTAATGGTAACGTTCCTGCGAAAGGAATGACGGGGAGAGAGAAGGAAAAAGGAAAGGCCACGGACTACTCCCGGGAGCAAGAGTGCACTGGGTCCTCCATCCTAAGGGTTTTAAGGGTGGAGACTTTCAGGGAGTCCCAGGGAAAGATCTCAACAGAATATTCAGTAGTTTTCCAGGTGTGTCCTCTCAGGGTTGTGGTCTCCACTGATTGATAGTGGCACCAGGGCAGGAGGTCAGCTGGTCCTGACGTCAGCCATGACTGGTTTGTTGCTTATCTCGGCCTGGAGTTTCTTGGCTGCAAACTTCTGTTGGTGCCTTAATGGGCTTTGATGTGCACAGGTAAATGGACCACTTCAGTCCAACAGCAAAAGCTGATCGTCCCTCGGCGATCCTGGATGAGCCCCAAAGATGAGACAGGAGTGTGAGCTGTTGGGTTCATTGTCTCAAGAAGTTGACAGATGAATCAAAATACATTATTTTTTTAAATTAAGATGTGGTGACATGTGTTCCTGGATTCTCTTCTTGAGTGCTGGCAGAGTCTAAACAGATCATAATTAGAGAAGAATCTTGAAGGATTCTCTGAAGAGAAACCCAAAAACTAACATTTGTTTTTGGGTAGGTCAAAGCAAACCAACCAGTCAATCAAAAAACCTTTTGCATCTTTTAAACAGTGTAATAGTTAAAAAAAAATCATAGCTATTTTTTAGAGAATTAACTTTATATGATATAGTTGTCATAAACTTAAATCAACTGGCATTTTTTTCTTTGGTGAAGGAGTGAGGGAAAAAACATTTCTGCAAATCATTTTTGAGGTAAATTTTAGATCTGTAATTTTGGAAGTCTTTTCATTTTTATCTCTGTGCATTCATTTTCTACTCATTCCTTCAGCTATTTATTGGACTAATTATTTTGCTGAGTTCTGAGGATAACTATATACTTTAGAGAGCTTATTTAGTAGTGTAGAATACAAATAAATGAATACAACATAGCAATATGGTGTGTTCAATTTATATGATAAGGGTCATGCAAGGTACACTGGGAGTGAACTATTTTAATCTCTACAGTTTCTTTCCAGACAATTAGGAATATCCAGTAGGTAATATGTTGTCTCTTAATTCTGGTATTTCAAAATGAAATTCTCATATCCCCTTCTGTATTTCCAGATTTCTCTTTCATTCTCCTATTAAAAGTATGTCTTGTGACTGTTTCAGGTTTTTTCTCTGGAGAATGTTACTAGCTTTCCTTTTAGAACTGTTCTGAGGGAAAAAAAAAAGTCATTCTTTAAAAGTATAATAAAACTTATGAAAATAAATATAATATGCCTGGTATGCTTTAGAAAATCAGAAAACAGATACTCTATAATGAAAAGGAAGTAAATTTCAAAATAATGGAGAGGTTGGGCTTGGGAAATCCAGGCACAGCAGAATTATAATAGGAAGGCAATTTAAGCATTTGTAAGAGAATCTACCATAGATATAATAAAAATGCGGACATGTGCAGTGAATATTTGATTCATTCAGTGAAGGAAAATTATTGGGATAGAAGATGTAAGAAATAAAAGAATTATTGCCCTAGATGGTTTGGCTCAGCAGCTAGAACATTGGCCCACAGACTGAAGGGTTGTGGGTTCAATTCCAGTGAAGGACACATACCTCGGTTGCAGGCTTGATTCCTGGCCCTGGTCAGATGGTGTTTGGGAGGCAACCAATTGATGTGTCTCTCTCACATTGATATTTCTATTTCTCCTCCCCTCCCCTCCCCTCCCTTCTCTCCATCCCCTTCCACTTTCTCTAAAAATCAATGCAAAGATATCCTATTGCCTGACTGACGTGACTCATACCATGCACTGAAAGGTTGTTGGATCGATTTCCAGTGAGGACACATGCCTGGGTTGCGTACTTGATCCCTGGATGTTTCGCTCTCACATTGATGTTTCTCTCTCTCCCACTCTCCCTTCCTCTCTCTCTAAAAATAAATAAAAGTAAAAAGAGTTCACTATTGAGGAAACTATGCTTTTTGTCATATTTTTAAAAATTTATTGAATACTTTGCAACCAGTGTGTACTCTGTAAATTTAATTATCAGCAGTATTAAGCTAAAATATTTTCTGTTCCATTTGAGTATAATGAAGAACCTCATACCTTTTCTTCACCTGTTTCAGTATGGCTTGGGAAGAGAATTTGTTAGATGGTTTACTAAATTTTGCTGCTACCCCTAAAGGACTACTACTTCTTCAAAGAACAGGTGCCATCAGTGAATGTGTGACATTTATGTTCAACCGATATGCAAAAAAATTACAGGTACGAATTACCATCTGCCACAGTCAAAAGGAATTTTTGTTGCTTTAAAAGCCATTAAGAATATTATCCTGTTTTCTGTGCTTGAAGAGGTTATTAAACCTGAGTTTAAAAACCATACAGCACTGTAATGTTTAACTTGATTTTGTTTTTTAGGAAAGCATTAGAGAGTTGATGTTGGTATCTATGGCTGTATTTACAGGATGGTAAACAAGCCTATGCAATTAAAAAATTCAGTTAATTATCCAGGTGTTTTGTAAAGGTGCTATCAAACATCTGGATATACTAAAACTGGGTGGAACCTCAGGAGAAAAACCTGTTGGGGTTAAATGTATGTGTCCGTGGCAATGTAGGCATCACATTTGAAAAGAAACACATATTTGAAGAGGGATTTTATTATTGCTACTGTTAAATAAAATTTATAATATGATACAGCCTTTTCTCAGATAGAGGTCATAGAGGTATATTCAGTTTTTGCTGTCACAGTGAATATCCCTAGACCTCTGAGCTTTTTAGGATCATAGGTGGTATGCCTTTATTCTCTGTCTCTGGCAGCTGTTGTTTTTTGATGTGATTAGGTTGCCTGTTTATAAATATCACTAGAGGCCTGGTGCATGGATTTGTGCATGGATTTGTCTAAGGATCGGGCCTAAACCAGCATTCAGACATTCCCCGAGGGATGTAGCAGTGCGCCAAGCAGCAGGTGGCCAGGGAGGAGCCTGAGCCGGGGCCAGGTGCTGTGCTGCTTGTGCTCATTCCGGCCTGCTGCACCTGCCGCCGCTGCTTGGTAGCGCTGCTGTGGATTCAAGAGAGGCTCCCGCCGCTGCAGCTGCTCTCGCCAGCTGTGAGCTTGGCTTCTGGCAGAGCGGTGCTCCCCCTGTGGGAGCGCACTGACCACCAGGGGGCAGCTCCTGCATTGAGCGTCTGCCCCCTGGTGGCCAGTGCATGTAATAGCAACTGGTTGACTGGTCGTTCTGGTTGTTTGGTCATACCGTCGCTTAGGCTTTTATATATATAGATTGTATTTGTTCTTCCTTAGTTGTCATTGTAATTTCCTGCTTTTATTTAAGCCTATAAAAAACAAATAGTTAACTTTTTAGGATTGCTTTTGCCAATGTAGATTAAGTAGTTCCTGAGGGCGGGGCCAGAACATCTCTTTATAAATAAAACATATGAACATCTGTTTATTATACTAGGTTGGTATGTGCAGATGTGTTTTTATTTGTTTAAATGGACCTCAAGTATGGAGAATTTAGTTGTTTACATGTTTCATTTCATTGCATAATGTCCCCATCTGTCCATGCAAGATTTCTCTCTTGATTAAATTTATTCTCCTATCAGTCCTGATTTACTCTGCATATATCCCCCTACTCCAGGCTTCATACCAGTGTGCTATGTGTAATATTTTTGAATGTGCATACTTCTTGTATAATATTGTCTTAGTCTATTCAGGCTGCTATTACAAAATACTGCAGTCTGGGTGACTTATAAGTAGCAGGTTTATTGCTCACAGTTCCAGAGGCTGGAAGTCCTAGATCTGGATGCTAGCATCGTCAGGTGAAGGCCCTCACATGGCAGGAGCGAGGGAGCTCTCAGCAATCTTTTTTTATAAGAGCACTAATCCCATTCATAAGGACACTCCTTCTTCATGACCTAATCACCTCCTAAAGGCCCCACTTACTGCTATTACCTTTGGGGGGTTAGGATTTTAAAATGAATTTTTGGGGGACATACATTCAGACTATATCAAATATAGTTTACATAAATAAAATTGTGTTGTTTTACTTTGAATTTATCTGATGGTGAATTTGAATCTCTTTCAGTACTAGTTGACCATTTGGGTTTTCATTTTTGTTTTTACATTTTTGAAAATATTCAAGTCGTTCAAATACATTTTTTAGTATCATTCAGATGCATGAAACCATGCAAACCACTTTTACTCTTGTGATAATACACCTATGACTCGATACCATTTTTCACATTCACAAATTTTAAGACAACCTTGTCTTCCTTTGTACTACACTGGTGGTTATAATAGAAGTCATTGTTTCCCAGATCTCAGAAACTTATAATCTTAGAAGTTATTACAGTACTCAAATGGTGCTCTATGCTATTCACAACACTTTTTGAAAATGTAGATCCTCACTTACCTGGTAAGAAAACCATTAGGCCATTCCGTTAATTGTGCTGAAGAGAAAGTGGAGACCCAGGCTGGTTAAATGTTCTGCTTATGCTCTAGTGACTGACAGAAGTAAGACTAGAACTCAGATTTGTATTTAACAGTATCCACGAAATCTGAGTCTTGTTAGCAAAGCATCTCTAACTTCTCTGTGGTTTTCTTCTGCTCCTTCCTTTCAGTACTTAGTGTGAATCTGGGAAGCCCCAAGGCTTCTCATGTTTGGATCAGCAGGATCAGTGGGGGTGATTGAGTAAGGTGCTTTTGCAGTTGTTATGGAGTAAGGCAAGTGGGAAAAGGATAGACTTTTATTTTCTATGTCATCTAATTGCAGAACTATTGGATGGCAAATTAAGGAAAAGAGAGATATGAGTAATAAAAATAGAAAAAGGAAGGCAAATGATAAAGACACAAATAGCAGAAAATTGAAGAAATTAACCTAACTTCCATGGTCCTTCAGGTTTTTTGCCCCTAAAACTGACTGTACAGCTTATATTTTAAAAATTTTATTGAAATAGATTTTTTAAATGAAATGTTGAAAAAATATAAATTCCTAAGTGGTTACCTCTGTTTAGAAGTCAAACATTTTATAAGCCAATCTGATCTTAGCCAAAGTCTGAGAAGGAAGAGCATTATATAATGTCTTTGTTAATTTTCCTTATTCTGATTTCTGCTAAGAGAGATACTCATTTTTTGTACTTTACCATGAATACATGTATAATATTCTCTGGGTGAAATAAATTGTTTAAGGTTTTCTACAACACTCTTTAGAAATCTGTACATTAATGCTGAACATTTTTTGCTGGAGAGTATTTTATATGTAAAACTAGAGGCCTGGTGCACGGATTTGGGCACTGGTGGGATCCCTTGGCCTGGCCTGCAGGGATCGGGCCGAAACCGGCCCGGTGTACGGATTTGTGCACCAGTGGGGTCCGTCAGCCTGGCCAGTGGGCATTGGGCTGAAACTGGCTCTCTGACATCCCCCGAGGGGTCCTGGATTGCGAGACCCCTCCTGCAGGCCTAGCCCCCAAGACCTGGGTGCCCACCGGCTCCCTTCTGCCTCCTCTCTGGGTCTGAGTGTGGGTGAAGCAGATTTGGGGCCAGTAGTGCCCCAGCAACAACCTAACCCACAGCCGAATCCGCGAGGAATTGGGCTCCCTCCGCTACTGGTTGGAGTGTCTGCCCCCTGATGGTCATTGCTCATCATAGCAACTGAGCAAACGGTCAAACAGTCAGATGGTTGCTTAGGCATATATATATATATATATATATATATGCCTAAGCAACCATCTGACTGTTTGACCGTTTGCTCAGTTGCTATGATGAGCAATGACCATCAGGGGGCAGACACTCCAACCAGTAGCGGAGGGAGCCCAATTCCTCGCGGATTCGGCTGTGGGTTAGGTTGTTGCTGGGGCACTACTGGCCCCAAATCTGCTTCTCCCACACTCTCTCTATCATCATTGATGTTTCTCTCTCTCCTTCTCCCTTCCTCTCTGAAATCAATAAAGAAATATATATTTTTTTAAAAAGTAATTATAATTTTTAAGAAGATACCATTTTACTTTTTAAAGTTGTTTGATTACTTAAAAGCCCAGTTAAAAAACTGGCAGTCAATACAGTTTTATTGATGAGGAAATTTATCCTTGAAGAACTAACCTAACAAATAAAATAATAAGATAATAGAATTTGGAGTTGGAAGGAATCTTACTTTACATCTTGTCAAAGTCCCTTATGTTATGTATGAAGAGAGTTAGACCTAGAGAGAGAAGTGACTTGTTCAAGGTCAAAAAGCTACTTAGTTACATGGCTGGGACAAGAACCTAGATCTGAAATTAAGTTGTCAAAAATATTACATTAGTATTAACTCAATTATGATAGTTTCTGAGTTTGTTTTTGCCACTCTTATCTTTACTTGAAATAATCTCTGGGTTTTGTTTGTTTTTTTTGTCTGGTATCTGGATATAAAAAATTAGTAACTCTACATGTAACATGTAAGTAAATATTAGCATGCTATGTTTTCCTGCCTCTCATGGTTGTTCCTTATTTATGCTGTTTAGATCAGCAGGCATAAAAAGTTTGACTATGGAGTTTTGGTTACCCAAGTGGCATCAACAGCAGCAGGTACAATAGCACTACAAAGTTCAGGTACGTTTTTTTTTTTAATCCTATATAATAAAGAGCTAATATACTAATTAGACCAGACGGCGGAATGACCTTCCGAACGACCTTCCGGAATGACCAGTGGGCGGGGGGCAGGGCTGCAAGGTCGCAAGGCAGCCAGGGCCGCGAGCCAGCCAGGGTTGTGAGGGCTGAGCCCCTTGCATGAATTTCGTGCATCGGGCCTCTAGTTAGAATTATAATCATTTAAATATAATGAGTAAGCCAATGGAAAATTTAATTGGCATTGTCAAGTATCAGCATACTAAAGCTATTTTTCCCACATTAGGCCTTAGGTCAGAAAAAGTTACAGGGTTTTGTTTTTTTTAATTTAAATTTCTTTATTGTTTAAAGTATTACATGAGTCTCCCTTTTCCACCATTGACCTCTCCCCGGCCACCCCCACCCCCAGCACATGCCCTCACTCCCCTACTGTCTGTGTTCATTGGTTATGCTCATATGCATGCATTCAAGTCCTTTGATTGATCTCTTACCCCCTCACCCTTCCCTTCCCTCATAGGTTGGACAGTCTGTTC
>NW_005354291.1:2610951-2650290 GCF_000412655.1 Myotis brandtii | reverse complement strand
TGTTTTCTTGGGATATATTCCTAGAAGTGGGATTACTGGGTCAAATGGAAGTCCCATTTTTAACTTTTTGAGGAAACTGCATAATGTTTTCCACAGTGGCTGCACCAGTCTGCATTCCCACCAGCAGTGCAAGAGGGTTCCTTTTTCTCCACATCCTCTCCAGCACTTGTCATTTGTTGATTTGTTGAGGATGGCTATTCTGAAGCTGTGAGATGGTACCTTATTGTTGGTTTGATTTGCATCTCTCAGAGGATTAGTGACTTTGAGCATGTTTTCATATGTCTCTTGGCTTCTGTACGTCCTCTTTCGAAAAGTGTCTGTTTGGGTCCTTTTCGCATTTTTTGATTGGATTGTTTATCTTCCTTTTGTTAAGTTGTATGAGTTCCCTATAAATTTTGGAGATTAAACCCTTATCAGAGATAACATTGGCAAATATGTTCTCCAATGCAGGGGGCTTTCTTATTGTTTTGTTAATGGCTTCTTTTGCTGTGCAGAAGCTTTTTATTTTGATGTAGTCCCATTTGTTTATTTTCTCCTTAGTTTCCATTGTCCTGTGAGCTGTATCGGTAAAGATATTGCTACAACATATGTCTGATATTTTGCTGTCTGGATTTCTCTAAGATTTTTATAGTTTCCCGTCTTATGTTTATCTTTTATCCATTTTGAGTTTATTTTTGTGTATGGTGTAAGTTGGTGGTCTAGTTTCATTTTTTTGCATCTATCTATCCAATTTTCCCAACATCATTTATTGAAGAGACTGTCTTGACTCCATTGTATGCTTTTTCCTCCTTTGTCAAATATTAATTGAGCCTTATGACTTGGATCAATTTCTGGGTTCTCTGTTCTGTTCCATTGGTCTATATGTCTGTTATTGTGCCAGTACCAGGTAGTTTTGAGAACAGTGGCTTTGTAATATAGTTTGATATCTGGTATTGTGATCCCTCCAACATTGTTCTTCTTTCTCAAGATTGCTGCAGCTATTCAGGGTCTTTTTTTATTCCAGATAAATTTTTGGAGAATTTGTACTACGTCTTTGAAGTATGCCATTGCTATTTTAATGGGGATTGCATTGAATCTATAGATTCCTTTGGGTAGTATGGACATTTTAATGATGTTGATTCTACCAATCCATGAACAAGGTTTAGGAAAAGGAAATCCTACTGGGATTTTCTTTTCCTGTGAAATATATACAAAATTGTTCTCTTTCCTCAGAACAATGGCACATCATAAACTAAACTGGAAAATATTTGATGCTTTAGACATTTGCCCTCATCTTCTGCCAGCTGCCAGCTGCCAGCCAGGGCCCCCCTTCCCCAGCTGCCATCTCCTGGCCTGGGCCTCCCTTCCCTGGCTGCCAGCTGCAGGCTGGGGCCTTCCTTTCTTCTGCGCCTCCCCCTGGTGGTCAACGCACATCATAGCAAGCAATCAGTCTCTTGGTCGAACTCCCGCGGGGACAGTTTGCATAGTAGGCTTTTATATATATAGATATCATTTCCTCACTCCCCTTTTCCTCTTCCTTTCTTGAAAGCTTCCCTGTCACCACTTAACTTTCACCACTGTCTTTGCAGTTTGTAGTTGACAGGTATTATCTACTGTGGATTGGATTTCTAAAAAGTTCAAATATTGGGAATTTAAGATACTGTATCTTAAAATTATCTGAACCCTGAACTGGAGACAAGATGTAATCTCTACTAGAGATGCTATGATTATATTTTTCAAGGCTTAGAGTTGGATCATAACATCAGTGATCACTGTTGATTCTCTTATTAAATATTTTTCTATAGCATATTTTAAATGTTTTTTGACTGAACTATTTTGAATTTCTTTTAGTATGAAACATGTTTCCTGGTAAAAGTTGTACTAAGCTGAATCACTTACTCTTCTATCTAGAATAAAATCCAATTTATTCAGTCCTCAGGGCACATTAATGAAAGCATTTGAAGACTAGATTTATCTCAGATTTCCTTGTTGGTTAAGTCATTAAACTTCTGAGCCTCATAATATCAAACTTTTCATGAGAGGGTTAAATGTAATTTTTCACAGGACAAAGGAAGGTAGACCAACAGCTTGAGTTCCTAAGATGTCCTAGGTACTATATTAGGAACTCTGTAGCTATCCCATTTATACTTCATGGCAACCCTTGGAGTTTTCTAAAGTCATGCACCGATAAGCTGTCAGCTTTGTAGTTTAACTGTGATATTCTCAATTTCAGAGCCTATATTTTTTCTTTTATACCTAGGGGACACTTTCTCCTCGAATGCCATTCCTATAAAATTTCTGATTTGATGATTTGATGTTCTGTTTTACATATTTCCATATGATTCAGTTCTATAGAAAAATTATCTTTCAGAATTTAAACATAGTTTTATGTTAATGAGGTATAAAGGTATATTAACAATAGCAAATATAATTTCTACCAAGGTTAGAGGTTATGTATCTTTTGTCAATGTGAATCAATCTAGTTAGAGGGATAATTGTATCTTTCCTCCATAATCCAAAGAAATAGCATACTATAAATATGATGGAAAACAATTCTTTTTAGGGTTCATTAATGCACTTATAACTGAATTATGGACCAATCTGGAATGTGGAAAAGATGATGTTAGAGTAACCCATCCCAGAGCCACTCCAGTGGATCCTATTGACCAAAGCTGTCAAAAGGTAAGAGATGATTTGATTTATCTAATAATGTACAGATTTTAAGTGTATCTCCCAGAAATTAATTTATCCAGACTTTATCTTTATTCAATTACAATCAGCAGCCTTTCCTAATTTTTTTCTTTCTTTTTTTTCATTTCTAAATTGAAAAAAAAAATCACAATGGATTTTGTAAATGGTAGAAATACTACCATTCTCTGTGAATTATTTTTGGAAGGATTTTTTTCATAATATTTTTATTATACATTTTCTTCCTTAATAAAGAGTAATAAACACCAGAGCATGTTACAAAACAAGAAAATACACAAAAACCCCTGACGCAAAAACCAACCGATCAAAATAAAAGAAGACAGTTTTTTGCTCTTAAACTCAAATCTAATAGAAAATTTCCAGTGCCCTAGCTGGTTTTGCTCAGTGGATAGAGCGTTGGCTTGTGGATCAAAGGATCCCAGGTTTGATTCTGGTCAAGGGCACGTACCTTGGTTGCAGGCTCCTCCCCGGCCTGGGCCCTGGTTGGGGCTTGTGCAGGAGGCAACCGATTGATGTGTTTCTCTCACATGGATGTTTCTTTCTGTCTTTCCCTCTCTCTTCCACTCTTTCTAAAAATCAATGGAAAAATATTCTCAGGTGAAGATAAAAAAAAGAAAAGAAAATTGTTAAGATTATTTGAAGAAGGGGTAGGCAGAGAGAAGATGCTATCATTTAGAATAATGTGGCAAAAATACCTCAAACTCTTAAGCATCTCCACAATGTTCTATTATAATTCAACTATAATTCAAACGAAATTTGTTCAAGAGTAGGCCTTTCTTCCCCCAGCTGCCAGCACCGGCTTCCCTCTGGCACCCAGGACCCGGGCTTCCCTCTGGCCGCCTGCAGGCACCCAGGACCTGGGCTTTCCTTGCAGCCCTGGCTTTGTCTGGAAGGACGGAAGGATGTCCGGAAGGATGTTCGGTCTAATTAGCATATTATACTTTTATTATTATGGATGGCTTTTACATATCTAACATTTTCACATAGTTTTACTAAAATGAAATGATGATTCCTGACTTTGACTTTGTGATAGCCTGAGAAATTTTCATTCAAATGGTATCATAAAATTATCAAAATTAAAAGAAAAAAATTCTGCTTTCTGTTGTGGTAGACTAGTCCCCTCCAGTAGAAAACACAACTCAGGAAAAATAACTTAAAAATAAGTTGATTTTTTTGGAATGGCAATAAACAGACAAGAAATGGAGGGGAGTCAATACAGATGAAGAGAATCGTACTGCTTGAGATTCTAGATTTAACAGATATATTTGCCCAAGGACAGGTATCAGTTGGTGCTCCACTGAAGATTGGGCAGATATTAAAGAACAATAATGGAATAGTATTATCAGCTTTATGTTATGAATTCAACTAAGATAAAATTGGCAGACTTCTTAAAAATATGCTTACCAAAATGGACCTAATATAAAACAGAAAATCTAAATTGCTACATGTTAGTTAAAGAAATTGAATTTGTTATCAAAAACCTCTGGCTAAGAAAACCAGATAGTTTCACCAGTGAATTCTGTGAAATTTTATAGGAGATAGAGTCCCAATCACACACATATTCTTTCAGAAAACAAAGATAGAGAAATCAGTTTCTAACTTGTGTTATGAGGCCAGCATAACCCCGACCTGGAAATGAGACAAATGTTACCAAAAAAGAAAAGTACAGACTAATATTTCTGATGAATATAGACTTAAAAATATTTAACAAAAGATTATCAAATTATATCTAGCAATATCTAAAATGATCATTTATTATGATCAAGTGGTGTTTATCCCAGCCATTCAAAGTTCGGTTAGCATTCTAAAATGAAACTCTAATTCACCATATTAACAGAATAAAGAGAAATCTCATCCAATGATTTCAATAGAAGTGGAAACAGCATTTGAGAAAATTTAATACCCATTTATAAAACTCATCAGATTTAATCCTCAATCTGATAATGCTATCTTTGAAAAACATAAATCTTTAACTTTTCATGGTAAAATATTGTACCTAAAATTTGTTTACTCAATTTGTCTGATTCTTAAATTTTCTGAGTTTAGTAAAAAATTTAAAAAATGACAAGCAGGAAATTTAATAGTTACAAATTAGTACAGTTGATACAATACAAACTAACATGAAAGTATTGGCAAAATATAGGGCTTCTAGAGGTGGATAGAGTTAATTGGAAAGCCTTCTAGAAAAAAAGGATGTGAAAGCTCATGAAGTGCAATAATGAGTATGTGGGAGGGTAGGAGGAGCATGTTCCTGGATAAGAAAAGTTTGTTTACATGGCAGTCACTTGAAAAAGACCACAGGGCCCTAGCTGGTTTGGCTCAGTGGAAAGAGCATCCGCCTACAGACTGAAGGTCCCGGGTTCGATTCCAGTTGCGGTTCTGCGCCTACAGACTGAAGGGTCCCGGGTTCGATTCCAGTTGCGGTTCTATCCCCAGTGGGGGACGAGCAGGAGGCAGCCAATCAATGATTCTCTCTCACCATTGATGTTTCTCTCTCTCTCCCTCTCCCTTCCTCTCTGAAATCAATAACAATATATTAAAAAAGAAAAAGACCACAGGCAGATTCGATTGACTGAAGTGGTGACTTCATGCTGAGGAATAATGGGCTTTTGAGACTGAGAGAAGAGAGGGTCAATTAGTAAAGTGCCTTGAAAGTCATGGAAGGGAGTTTAGATTTGATGTTTAGTGATGGGCAACCATTGCATGCTTTTGCACAGAGGACCCAAAGAATGAAACGTGCCTGAGAAAAAACATTCAGGTTGTCTTGAATGAGGCAAAATGAGATTGGGAGCTTAAAAACTTCACGGAGAGATTAACTTGGGAAGATTGCACCAGAAAATGAGCTGATTTTGATAGGAAAAGCCATGGCTTTAAAAAATTAATTACAATTAGGGTAGTTGGATTTCCAGTGAATGTAGTTAAAGGATAAAGATGGCTTTGTGACCTAAGTGAAGGATATATAGAATTTATTTTCTTGCTCCAGAGACCCTAAGTAGTATTCTCTGGTATTTTCTTACACATCAGATATAACAAATGCAAAGAATGAGAAATATGGATCATTTAATATTTTTTCTCAGAACCACACTTTTTAAGAGATACATGATATTTTAAAGTATTTTCCAACTCTCAAGGTTGTTCTATTACAATCATTCTTACGCATTATCAACACAGATTATTGTTAATGTTAACTATTTTGTTCTTATCATATATGTATGTATTTCACACTTATGTGGATTAATTTGGCTTATTTAAAAAATTCTTGCAGTCATACTGCTATAAAACTTTACACTAATGATTCTCCTGTGGATGTGGTTGAAAAAAATGAGCCATTTAAATGACTGTTCCTTCTCCCCCACTTCCCCCAGTCTTTTCTAGGGCTGGTGACCTTGTTATCTTATCCTGCTATTTATGAGCTGGTAGGCAATCAAGATCTTCCTAATAAAGCAGAATATTCTCTTCGTGAAGTTCCCACATGTATTATTGTAAGTAATTTTCTTTTAACTTTTCCCTTTTATAGATGATACTTTTGGAGATTTGTAGTGAAAAAGCAATTTGACAGAAAAAAAGGAACACTATTTAATGGCATTTAAAGATTGATTTACTTACTCATGGAATATCAGTTTCTGAATTATCTGCCAATGGAATCTTTGATCCAGGCCACCTAATAGTTGCAACACCTATCAGAGTGAATACAACGTTAACACTCCCAAGGAAAGAGATTTGGCACAAATAACATATGTGTACGAATGATTTTTAGATGACTTATCATGTTATTAGTCACACCAGTGCTGCTCTCTTATTGGCTGGGATAATTAGGAATAAGCAGTATTCGAGGAGTGCAATATGTTTTCTCCTTATATTTTAATGAACTACATATTAACTGCCCCATGAGGGCAGTATATGCATATTTATTTAATTTGAGACTTATTTCATAATCTTGCTCCCAGATGGGCTTGTTTTAATCATCCAGAGATATTTAGTTCTTCATCTTTGGGTAAGTTTTTGTATTAACACACATAAATATGTATATATTTATTAGTAAAGAATTATTTGGTTAATACTGAAATTCCATTATTCATCTTTACTTTTTATTTTTCTGGTCACTTGTCCTGTGTGGTGGTGTTTTTTTTACACAGTTTGCTCTTATAAATACTTTTAATTCTTGTTAACTCTAAACATTTTAATTTTTTTAAACTTTCTCTACTTTGGGAAATATTTGATAATTTACATGAATAAAATATAAAAATAGGTACTTCTTTCACTCAACTTTTATTTTATATTCTCTGTTCCTTGAAGCGTGTCAATTTTGACTTGTGCTTACTTGCGTCATTGTGTTTCTAAAGTAGTTTTATAATTAGCCATTTATGTGCCCGTCTTTCCTTGAACTTAATTTACCACCTTGCGGCATTTGGCACAGTTGATCCAGTCTTCATTGTCACTCTTCTCTATGATTGTGGTACTGCTTCTGGTTCCCTTCAGACTTCTCTGGTCTCTCCTGCGTGGTCTCCTTTCGTGGACTTCTCTTCCCCTCTGTCTTGTGTACTCCATTGTAGCTTTATTGGAAGGCATTACATAGTGTAGTTGTTACAATTTTTTTTTCCTCAAGCCGGACTACTTGGATTAGATTTCTGGTTCTGCCCCTTAAAAGCTCTGTGACCTTGGACAAGTTAGACCTTAGTTTTTTCCTGTTAAAAGTGAGCAATAACATTCCTATTTGAGGGTTGTTGTGACAATTACATGAATTAAGTGAAACATAAAATGTTAAATCACTGCCTGGCAGGTAACTGCTAAATAATTGTTTGCTGTAATTATCATTAGTAAGCTCTTCTTCTCCAGATGGCATTCTCAATGGGAGAGGACATGGGACTACCTGTTACTATCTCCCCTTGTATTAATTTCCTAGAGATTTCATAACAAATTACCACAAACCAGGTGGCTTACAACAGCAGAAATGTCTTCTCTCACAGTCTGGATGCTACAAGTCCGAAAGCAAGAGGTCAGCAGGGCCATTCCCTCCAAAGGATCCAGGGCAGACGCCTTCCTGGCCTCTTCCAGCTTCTGGGTGTTGCAGCATTTTGTGGCTTGTTGCTACATAGCTCTACTCTCTGCTTCTATTTTCATGAGGCCTTATCCTCCTCTGCCTTAAATCTCTCCTTGTCTTTCTTGTATAACCCAGGATGGTCCTAATTTAATTTACTTACCTCTGCAAAGACCTTTCTTCCAAACAGGGTAACAATCATAGGTTCTGGGAATGAGGACATAGACATATCTTTTTGGGGGGTGGGAACAATATCAGGATTTAACTCACTAACCCTCCAAACAGAAGAGGGGCATTTTCCTCCACCGCTCTGCTGTACACTGAATATTCAATTCTTGTGTTGAAACCCAATTCCCCAGGTGGTGCTGTTTGGAGGTGGGGCCTTTAGGAGGTGATTAGTGCTTTATAAAAAGAGACCCCAGAGGAATCCCTTGCCCCTTCTTTTTTTTTCTTCCATAATTACAATTTTATTTGCTAAAACTGAGGTCCCTTCATGCACAATCATGCTCACTTCTGCGTTAGGCCCTTTGCCCCTTCTTCCATGTGAAAACATAACTGTCTATGAACCAGAAAGTAGGCCCTCATCAGACACAGAATCTTCTGGCACCTGGATCTTTGACTTCCCTGCCTCCAGAACTGTGAGAAATAAGATTTCTATTGTTTATAAGATACCCAGTCTGTGGGATTCTGTTATAACAGCCAGAGTGGACAGAGAAACTCCCCGCTTTGAATAATTCCAAGGAAGCACCTTCCTTAACAGACCAAGTTTGTTTATGGATGTTCAGGGACTAACCAGTCACAAGCCACTCCTAATAGTGCAGGTGCAGGGATATTGGCATTATGATTGACCACTCTCACCCTTCACTTGGCCCTTTCTTTCTTTTTGTTTTTTAAAAAACGTATTTTATTGATTTTTTACAGAGGAAGGGAGAGGGATAGAGAGTTAGAAACATCGATGAGAGAGAAACATCGATCAGCTGCCTCCTGCACACCCCGTACTGGTAATATGCCCACAACCAAGGTACATGCCCTTGACCGGAATCAAACCTGGGACCCTTCAGTCCGCAGGCCGACGCTCTATCCACTGAGCCAAACCCGTTAGAGCCACTTGGCCCTTTCTTAAGTGAAAAGGGTCAGATAGTACACACATGGTCATTGAGACAAGTGTACACAGAGTAGGCACTCAAATGTATTATTTACGTAGAAGAGATATTCCTCTTTGTTTTTCTAGTCTTGGTCTCATTTCAGCCTAAGGCTTATTGAATATATTCTCAAGCTGGATAATATCCTTTAAAAAAGACAGTTTCAGACTATTTTTGTGAATCCCAAGCCTTTCTTGTACTCGCTTGTTGCTGGGAAGCTGCTGGTGAAGGAGGCTGCCTCCCTGACACGCGCTGCTGTGCTTAGAAACTGAAGTTCTCCAGAAGGCAGGCTTCCCGGGAGTTGTGTTCTGTTCCCTAAGTGGTGATCCATCAATGCAACCCCCTTTGAAGAAGAAATTATTTACTGTAGCATTTGTTTTCTGAAAATGCATTGTCACTGATAGATGGCTGTAATCTGTTCTTCCATTAGCTTGTTGGTAATACATTCTATATTTCTTTATTCTTACAGTATCCAGTACTTAGATTCAAAGCTAGAACTTTGGAGTCACTAGGTATCATTGACTATCAAATAGTCTGAATTTAGTAATCAGATGACTGTTCAGTTTCAGTCACTTGGACCAGTACCCTATGAATAAAGAGAAATCTATAATAATCCTTTCAGAAACCGCTATGCACAGGACTAATCGGCAGGCTCCCTCCTCTCAGGCAAAAGAAAGCTAGTGATACATGATCAATTCCAGATCACTCGGTGAAGATTTACTATGGAAAAAAGTGATAGTAGATCATTTCTTAAATTTTATAATATTAAGCACTAAAAGTGTGTACCTATTTGAACAAATACTGTTTAAAGAACTACATAGCATACAAGTTTCTCCATGTGTCTACTGCAATGATTACTTACTTGGTAGTATCCAGGTGCCTGAGCAAAAGTCAAGGAGAGCTCTGCGGCTTTGTCACCAGAGCTACATCAGGGCTGTCAGAGTGGGGAAGTTAGTAAAGAGAGGGAGAAAGCAGTGGGGCAGGAAATGAGAATATAAATATGAAGCTGGGAATATGAATGAATTGTATTCTGTCACAATGTTTGAAACAAGGAATGTCCAGCTAAAGCAGCAGACAATAATGACAGATTATTTTAAGATCTCAGTCTTTTTTATTCTTGACTAGAGGCCCGGAGCACGAAATTCGTGCATTTGGGTGTGTGTTGGGGGCGTCCTTCAGCCCAGCCTGTGCCCTCTCACAGTCTGGGAGCCCCGCGATTGATTGCCCCGCAGAGGGAGGCCCCGCCCACGGCCGCTGGCCAGTGCCCCCCAGCCAGTGGCCTGGGCCTCCCTCTGCGGGGCGATCGTGGGATGATGGCAAGGCCCCCCGACCAATCACATCGCACCCGCCTTGGCTGCGGCAGTCAGTGCTGGGTCGCCGCGACGCCCGTGACCCAGGAGGGACCGAGAGGTCAGCAGTTCAGCCCGCTTGCCAGTCCCTGCCCACCCAAACCTGCTGCGCGCAGCCTGGCTTTCGGTCATCCGTTTGGTCATTTTGGACGTTACGGACCCTGGCTCTTTATATATTAGGATTATTAGGCATTTATTTAATATTTGATGATTGTAAGTTCTTGTGCTAATATTATTTACACATTTTTTACAAGATATCTGTAGAATGGTAAATGCATTCCTAAGTGTTAGGTATAAACTTTTACTAGGTAAGTTTACATACAATCTGGTTTTTACTATGTTTTGATCAGTATTTTTAAAATGTGATTTTGAACTATTATATCCTCCTAACAAACTCATTCCCTGGCCTATTTCTTATTTGATAACATTTGTTATATCACCCACATAGACATCAGTATATATTATGTGACTTTACTCCCTAGCAAAACCTTCCTTCTTTGCCCTATTGGTCACAGAATTATCTTGATTTTAAACACACTGGAGGGAAGCAAGTTTTTTGGTGAGGAAAATGAGCAATTTGAGAAACAAGTGTTTGTCTATGAATAAATTTCTTAGGCCTGAACCCAAAGATATATACAAAAGGAGGGCATTAGAAAGGCTTTTATAGAGTGCTCAAAATTGTGTGGTAGGCTGAAATTGTCAATGTTTGGGACAACTGATGGCACGAAGTCATCAGGTTTTCCCTACATGTGCATCAGTGATGTTTATGCCTGGCTACCCATTGCAACAACTTGGAGAGCTTTTAAAAGAATTTTAATGCCAGAATCATACCCCAACTGATAATAACTTAGTTGTTCTAGGATAGAGCCTGGATATACTATCTATCTATCTATCTATCTATCTATCTATCTATCTATCTATCTATCATCTGTCTATCTATCATCTGGTTCCCTAGGTGATTCCAATGTTTAAACAGTGTTGGAAACCACTGATTTACATAGACAGAGATTATACATTAACAAAATCTCAAATAGTTACTAGATAAAACTATTGAAATCTGTTCATGATTTGCATTTGAAGATTTCATATTTGTTTTTCAAAGTAATTTACATTTTTAGCAGTTTAATCAGTATTTAACTGGCTTCATAAGCTAGAATCTATAATAATAAAAGTGTAATATGCTAATTAGACTGGACATCCGGACGACCTTCCGGAAAAAGCTGGGGCTGTGAGGGAAGCCCGGGTCCCAGATACCAGAGGAAGCCGGTGCTGGCAGCTGGGGGAAGGAAGGCCTACTCTTGCACAAATTTCGTGCATCGGACCTCTAATGGAATATAAATTAGTATTTCTTCACTTTGGTTAAACATTAGTTAATTTATTTCAGGAACTTTCACAAATCTTAATGTCCAGATTATATCCAAACCAGTTAATTCAGAATCTTTAGGAATGAGACTTGGGTATTGTTTTTAAACAGCTCCCTAGGTGATTAAAATGTAAAGCCAAATTTGAGAACCACAAATCTAAATAAATATTTGTTGATTTGATTTTCTTTAAATGGTTTCAGTCAAGCACACTCTCACTCAAAGGCTTTCTTTTTCAGGATATTATTGATAGACTTATAATTTTGAATTCTGAAGCTAAGATCCGTTCTTTATTCAACTATGAACAATCACACATCTTTGGCCTAAGGTAAGGTGCTAAATTTTACTTGAGAAATATTTCAGTGTTGCAAAAGCATGCAAAAAATATGTTCTATATACTTTCAAAAATATTTAAAATAAACTACTTTAAAGCATATCTAAAGGTAATTTATCTTCCTGTAATATTACACATGAAGTAAATTATAGCCGTTAGGTTTTTATATTAAGGCCATTGTCCACGTTTAGGTTCTATATTATTACAGTGTCTTCCACTTTTGTTAGATTTACTAGAGACATTTTGAAGACTATTCAGTTTACTCAGGAGTCAACTGGGGCTTCCTGGGTTGGTCTTAGATTGGACTCCTGCCATAATATAGTCTTAAAAGAGGCTCAGAAATACCCCATTTATCTTGAGGCCCACATTCTGCTCTTTTATGTTAATCATATTATTTAATTTCAGTGTCCCAAGTTTTAAATCTTTCTGGTTGAGTGTATGTTTCTTAAGATGTTATTTAGCATGTTCAAATGGCTGGGGTGAGAAGGGGAGTAGAAGTGTTTGTTTGGACTATAGAGACGCATAAATTCTTACTCTTGATCATATTTAGACATATAACTTGCTTCCTTATCTACTAATTACTACTTTGAAAAGCAGCTGAATTAAAGAAATTTTCCTAGGTTTGTGATTTTTTTCTTCTTTCTACTAGGAAAATAAATTTTTTGGGCATGAGGGAGTGGGTCAGGGAGAATGCTCTATCTAAGAAATAAAGCAATTTTCTAAATGAGAATTCTCCGATAGTAGTATATATTATAGATCTTGTACTGAAACATATATATTATAGATCTTGTTCTGAAACTTTTCATTAATAGCTGTGCTTCATTTAACCATTCATTAATAGTTCAAAGAAGATAGAAAAAAAGCTGCAGCTGTTATAATTTATTGGATCATGTGCACTTTATCTCTAAATTAATTTCACATTAATTTTTAACTTTCTGTGTAGGACATCAGATATATCATATAGAAACCTGTGATGAGGAATATTAGGAAAAATCCATTCAGTAGAACCTCCTTTTGCATAACAAGTACGTGCCTGAGTTTTGTAATGATAGGACATAGATTTTGGCCTCTTGTTATTGATATATTGAATGAATTTCTTCCCTTTTCTGCATTTTTTTGATAGAATAGTATTTTTATTATTCTTCTGGCAAAAACTCTAACAATAGGATATTAAGTCATGTACAAAGCAATCCAAGAAGTAAAATGCTCCTGGGAATAAAATACATTAATTTTCATAGTGTACACTTTCTCATAATATCCAAATGGAGTCAATCTATCCTACGCTAGAAAGTTTGCCATTCCATTGTTGATACATATACTAGTAGTTGAGTCATGCATTATAGTATTAACGAGGACTATGGAGTCAGACTGCCTGCTGGCATTATCACGTTCAAGTGCCACAATCTCTGATTTGAAATTCTGAAGTTCAGAAAAAGTTTTAAGAAATTAAATTTTTTTTATAATGTATTTTTCTATTTGTAACTAATCTTACCTAAAATGATGTAAAATTTTATAGTTTTTATTTAACCTGACAGATTTAAATATAAACATCTTTTTCCAAAGAAATATTAATGTGCTTGATTATGAGGTATCGATCCAGAGTCCACATGTACTATATTTTGTTGCTGAATGCTAAAAATTCTAAATTCTTTGTCCTAAGATTTAAAGATATGGAATTATCAACCTTTAAATCATGACCTTGCAATTTTTAAATCACTTAGGGGTAAGGAGTTGGAAAGAGGGGGAGGGGAAAGATAAATAAATTATACTGTGTGTTGTATTTCAAAATCTAGCTTTGCAGTGATATAAAATGCCCATTTCCAGACTAGATTGGGAGGCGCCCTTTGCATCTGAGGCAGAACAATGTCTGTATCTTCCTGTTGATATCAGGGCCTCAGGCTCAACTGCAGAACTCTTGGCATCATGGCTCA
The DNA here is from genome assembly GCF_000412655.1 of Myotis brandtii. Classification (NCBI taxonomy): domain Eukaryota; kingdom Metazoa; phylum Chordata; class Mammalia; order Chiroptera; family Vespertilionidae; genus Myotis; species Myotis brandtii. The sequence goes on along the minus strand of NW_005354291.1, from coordinate 2,636,447 downwards.
CTTAGGGCATGGGCTCTCCTCCAGTCAGCAGTGACAGGGAACCTATCGAGGGCTCACAAACATGGTTGTGTGAGCTGCTGCACCTCATATCCTGACCAATTGATAATAGAACAATCTAGCCCAGGACTGTTCTTTTGCTTATAACTAGATTATGCTAGTTATGCTTGTTGGTGCATATTCAAAGATACATTGATGTCTGCTTGGAAGCATCAACAATTTATGCAGCTGTCTGTGGTGCTACAGTGATAAATTGGATGTTTGTAAATTACTTGGGGTTATACAATGAAACATCTTAGGAGCATTTTTGCAGTGCATAAGAAGCTCTTAATTAGTATATACTAGTAGGGTCAGCTTAAGTTAATATTAATGTTATATTCTTAATATGTATATATTATCTTTTAAGAGCAGTGAGCTATTTGAGTCTTAATGTTTAGCACAAAATCCTGCAACCTTGGCACATTGGAAGATGCTCTAATGAATTGAACTATCCAGCCAGGGATAAAGTTAATCTATTTTTTTTATTAATCCTCACTGGAGGGTATTTCTTCTGTTGATTTTAGAGAGGGGGAAGGGAGAGGGTAAGGGGAGAGATTAGAGAGAAACATCGATGAGAGAGAGCCACATCAATCGATTGCCTCCCGCATGTACCCCAAATGGGGTAGGGAACCTGCAGCCCAGGTACATGGCCTTGACCAGAATTGATTTGGGACCCTTCAGTTCTTGGGCCGATGCTCTAACCACTGAGCAGTGCCGCCAGGACAAAGTTAATCTATTTTTAATTGTATCCTGAGAAAGACACACACATACACACAAATACTTCTGAAATTTGCCTGTGTAACTGTTGATATCTTTACATAAATGTAGTTTAAATTTTTAATACTTTATCTCTGTCCATAAAAGAACAAAAATATACCATTAAAATTTTATCTAGTTTATCCATGAATTTGGATTGACCTCAGATAATTGTTTACTTTCTTTGGAATACTTCTTGATATGAACAGCTTGCTTTATGTGAGAAGTAAGGAGCAGAATCTTTTTTCATAACTTGGGGAAATTTGGTTTGGGACTAACAAAAATTGAACTTTATAATTTATTGCTTATAAGCCTCAGTAATATGTAAATTTTGAGACATTTTTTCTAGATTAGTGTATATAAAATAATCTGTTCACTTTGTAAACCTAGCCTTTATATTATGGTTGGGCTAAAGAAATAAAATTATCTTATAGTTACTTTTCTTTTCATGTTTACACTAGCTGCCAGCTTATACAAATATGCTGGTATAATTAATGAGTCATTAAGATCTGTTTATTATACAATTGCATAATTTAATGTTAAATGGCATTAGTTGTTATCAGGTCTTACAAGAATCTTTATGCATAATCTAATATCAAAGTATGCATTCTTTTATTAGTATTCTGAATTTGTTCATTTGTTTAGTACACATGTATACTTCTTTTGGGTATAGTGACATATCTTTCCCCATTACCTACCTTAGTATAACACTTAATTTTTAAATGAAATATTGAAAACGTAAATCTTGCATAAAATAAACATACAGCTTAACAATTTGTTGTAAAATAAATGTCCACTTAATCCCAACCAAGTAAATAAAGAGAGCTAGCACTATGTATTTGTTTGATCATGACTCCCTCCCTTGTCCCCAGTAATAACCACAATTTTGACTTTTGTGGTATTTACATTATATTTTTTTATTTACTTTATATTTTTACTACCTAGTTATGTATTCCTGAACAATATATTTTATTTTTTACTTTATATTATTGGTACCATTGACTATATATCCTGTCATATTTGACCTTTTCTCTGTTGCCTTATGTTTTCTAAGATTAATGTTGCATACATTTTAATGGATTTATTTTGATTGCTGTATAATATTTCATGGTATAAATATACTGTCTTTTGTTTATGTATTATGCTGTTAATGGACATTTGAGTTATGTCCGATTTTCCAGTTTTCAAAAATATCTTGGCTACTTTTAGTCCTTTTCTCTCCACATAAATTTTAGGAGCAGCTTCTCACACAAACTAGCCCACTGAGATTTTAATTATCGTTGGATTGAATTTATAGAACATTAGTGAATGAATTGACATCTTTATAATACTGAGCTTTCCAATCTGTAAACATGGCAAATGTCTCCATTTAAATTGTGTTCTTTAATTACTGTCATTAAAATGTTCTTCTTTCCATAGAGGTCTTTGTCTTTTGTAGCCGTATGTTACATTCCCCGGTATGTGGCAGCATCACCCAGTGGTTAAGAGCATGGATTCTGAAACCACATTGCCAGAGTGATGTTAGGCAAGATTCTGAACCTCTCCATCCCTCTACTTCCTCATATAGGAAATGGAGTGTAACTCTACCTTTCCCACAGAGTTATTGTGAGACTAAATATGTTATATATCTCCCCAATTTAGAATATGGTAAGTACCTCGTATTTTGCATCTTTAAGAGATGCCCAGAGCCCTCGAGCTTCTCCGCCAACTCTTGGAATAGGTGGCCCATGTATTTGAGAGCTACATTGTCGAGGTGGCGATAGAAGCCCAGAGAGAGGCAAGTGTGGGAGGCCTGCAGATACAGGCTGGCCAGGTAGTTGACCGCAGCCTCTACCTCGGTGGAATAATTCTGATGCATTTGGGAGCGCATGGTTGTTCAGCAATAAGGAGTTAAGGTGTGTTGGCTGATCTAGGCGGTGGTTCTGAAGGTGGTGACTGGATAAGACGCTGGAGGGTAGTCAGAGGCTGGAAGAAGGGGCATCTCTGGGTCTGTTCTGTCCAAATTCTGTTGAAGCAGGAGACAGATCCGGGACCACGGAGGACACTATCTTCATTTATTTTATTATTCTCTCTTAAAGAGTTATTTTAGGTTATTAGTGGAGGAATTTTGTTGATCTCTATAAAAACCTTACATTTTTAAGTTATTACATAATGTGCATTTAAATTCATAACTGAATTGGAAAATAATGTGTATCTTTATAATATTTAATATTCTCATCCTGGTAGGTGCTGTCTTTCTATTGAATTTTTTTACATTCTCCAATGATAAGTTGTAGAGCTCTCTTCATATAGGTTCTGTGTATTTCTTATTATCTTTTATCTTTTTTGCTATTTTAATATATTTCTCCATGGTCATATTTTAATTAGTTATTACTGATATAAATAAGTTATTTTTTGTTACTGGTCACCCTACATAATTCTTGTTCATATATATAATTAGGGAAGGATCTGTTTCCAAACTCGCAGATTAGTGGAATTACTTCCTCATGGCTTTAGGACTAAGGGTCTCGTTTTCTTGCTGCCCAGTGGTAAGAAGTCCTTGTCGGTTGTCAGTCAAAGGCTGCCTCAACTCCTAGGAGCCGCCTGTTGTCCTTGCCGTGTCGTTTTCTTAACACAGCTGCTTGCTTCTTCAAAGCCAGCAGAAGGTGTGATCACATCATCCTGTCATCTTAACATACTATGACCAGAGGAAAGTCACAAGTCCTGCCTGTACTCAAGAGGGAACCTCACAAGGTCATGAGTACCAGGAGTGTGGGGATTCCACCACAGAGCCATTCTTTTAATTAACAGATCATCAGACAATACCTGGTGTTAAACCACTATGTTATCTACATTTTTACTATTGCCTTTTTGTTTGTTTTAAACTGGTTTCTCTACCTCTGTCCCAGCCGGAGTGAACCTAGTAAAATGCAAATCAGATCACCTCAATCCTATACTCATTTCATAGAATAAAGCCATACTCCACTGTTTCTTGTGCCATCAAAGAAAAGCTTCAGTGGCCTTACAGAGTCCCGGGTGATCTGGACCCCTAACATTACTCTGGCCTCACCTCCTCATACTTCTTTGTTATTTATTCCCCTTCAGCTACGTGGCCCCCCTTACTGTTCTTCACACCCGCCAGATGTACTCTCCCCTTAGGTCCTTTGCTCAGGCTGCTTGCTGTGCCGGGAACCCTTTTTCTCCCACATCACTTCCTGGTTTGGTTCTTCATTCCCTTTAGGTCTTCACTGAAGTGTCACCTTGGTGAGGACTTTCCTAACCATCCTATTTAAAACTGCATGCAGGTATTCATCCACATACCATACCCCCATTGTTGGAACTTTATATTCACGTTTCCAGCTTTTGTTTTAGCTTTAACTTTTTATTTTGTTCATTGTCTGTGCCCCTCCTCTAGTATTTTGCATTCCATACAGGCTTGGATTTTTGTGCATGTGTGTTCAGTGATGTACTTAAAACAGTGGTAGATACTTAGTAGGTATTTTGCCAATATTTCTTAAAATTAAGTAAATTTAATTTTATGTCATGGACGAAGTAGTTTCCAAATAAACAGTTTTATCATTCTCTAGTAATGAATATCATTATCTCCTTTCAGAAAGCATGCCTTTCTATTTTTTCTTTTCCCATCTTCTTTGCATTGGCTTAAACTTTTAGAACACACTGTTAAATAATAATGGACGACTTTGCCTTCTTCATGACCTTAGTGGGAATGCTTTTCCTGTTTATGCTTTTAGCTCTGGCCTTGAGATAGATTTGTTTTGTAAATCAAATGAAAGAAGTAACCTTTCTTTAATTTACTTAGCATTTTTTGGAGGACAGGGACCAGAGAGTGGATGTTGAATCTTAAATCAAGTAGCTTTTAAGCATCTGGTCAGATGACTATGTGGTTCTTTTCTATTACATATTGATGCCATGAATTACATTAGGAAACGTTTTCGTATTAGACTACCCTTTCCTTCCTGGAATGAACTGTACTTGGTCGCAGTATGCTATTCTTTTAATTTACTGCTGGATCAAATTTGCTAAGCTTTACATTATTCCCAATACTTGTAAGATCTTAAAAGTCTTACATCATTTGTTCAAGTTTCGATTTACTCCTTCTGTAATGAAGAAAATTCAACTCAGATATTTATTTGCTTTCTGAATTTCTCCCAGTTCATCTTGAATCATCTCATTGTCCTTCTAGACCAAACATGTCAAACTCATGGCCTGTGGGCCGCATGCCTCATTTATTTGGCCCGTGTTAGCCTTTGAGTTTGACATGCTTGTTCTAGAGCAGTGATGGCGAACCTAGGACATGCGTGTCAGAGGTGACACGCAAACTCATTTTTTTGGTTGATTTTTCTTTGTTAAATGGCATTTAAATATATATCAAAAATATAAGTCTTTGTTTTACTATGGTTGCAAATATCAAAAAATTTCTATATGGGACACGGCACCAGAGTTAAGTTAGGGTTTTTCAAAATGCTGACACGCCGAGCTCAAAAGGTTCGCCATCACTGTTCTAGAGCCTATAGAAGCCTTCTTTCAAATCATAAACTAGAGGACATTGAGGGTCATTTTCATTACGTGTTCACTGAATTAGTAGCCTAAAGAAAAGAGAAAGGGCCTAGCTGGCATGGCTCAGTGGTTGAATACCGACCCATGAACCAGGAGGTCATGGTTTGATTCCCAGTATCAGGGCACGAGCCTGGGTTGTGGGCTCGATCCCCAGTAGGGGGCGTGCAGGAGGCAGCCAGTCAATGATTCTCTCATCACTGATGTTTCTATCCCTCTCTCACTCTCCATTCCCCTCTCTTAAATAAAAACATATTTTTTAAAAAAAGGAAAACAGAAAGGTCACTAGGTTCTCCCTAAACCTTCATGTTGAAGAGAAGTTAGGGTGTTATGTTTTCAGTTAGCTGACATTTTTCTATATACACAAGTTTTTTGTGTGTGTTTGTCCCTTTATGAGCTGTCCCCGCTGACCTTACCATGGAGGAAATCAATTTTATTTATTAATAATTGGTCTCTATAGCCAATAACCAGTAATTAATAATTGGTTTGTCTGTAACTACTGGTTCTGCCTTGTTCCTTCTCCTACTAAGAACTATAGTAGAACTGTGGATCCACCTGCTGCTGTGCTGTATTTCCACTGGTGCAAGAGAGGGTTAGGCTTTCCGTCTGAGCATCCTCCTGGGATTGATTAGTTTCAGGTTCCGTTTTCTTGGCAAGAGTATTTCATGGATCTTCTTGTATGGCAAGAGGAGCCACATGACTTATGTTTACCCCTCTTTTATTTAATGTTAAGATAGAGCAGTGTATTTAGGTGTTCTCAGATTGACCTGAAAATTATAAAGTTATCTATTGACATTTCACCTAATAAACAGTCCCGGGATTGTAGCAAAATGATTCTGTTATTTCTTTTATAACTAATTGTGGGGAAAGAAATGGTGGCAATTTGCTGTTTTTATGAATTTGCTGATGTTCGCTAATTAACTTTTAAATTAACTAGCAGTTGAGAAAAAAAAAACTTACTATTTATAGATTTAAATTTTTTAAAAAACTTGAGTAGAAGTTACCCATGGTTTTTAAATAATATTTTCATAAGAAAAACTTTTGAAGTCAATTGCTATTCAAATTAATTAAAATATATCTGAAATAACTATTTGATCTTTCTTAAAATTTGTAATTTTATGAGTAGATATTCAAGACACCAAGAAAGTCTAAATCTTTAGGATATATTTTATAAAATCTACTTTTATTATTTCTTTTTACATAGGTTATTAAGTGTGGTATGCTGTAATCTAGACACCCTTCTTCTGTTAGAGGCTCAGTATCAAGTGTCTGAAATCTTACTAAATGCTCAAGAAGAAAATATCTCAGAGACCTCTGAGAACCACAGGTAAAATAAAAGGAAATAAAGTCTGTTATGACATGATAATAACAACAGTTTTCTTTGCAGATGCTCTGTTTTGAGAGTGATTTTCTGTATAGTATGTTTAATGTTTCTGGACTATCTGAATTCAACAGATTTAAATAACAGTAATAAAGCAATTAAAGCATAAATGTCACGTCACAGTTAGAAAGATTGGGATAGATATTCTTGGAGGTGGCTTGCAGAGTACTACTTTCAGAGTTTTTATTAACTTATTAACTTATTTTTTTTGTATATTAGTTTAGTGCTAACTTTTTTTGTTGTTGTTGCAAATCTTTTATTTCTTTATTTTTGTTGTCTAAAGTTTTACATATGTCTTCTTTTCCCCCAATTGCCCCAGCAATTCCCACCCCGGGCAAGCCCCTATCGCCCCAGTGTCTGTGTCCATTGGTTATGCTAATATGCATGCATACAAGTCCTTTGGTTGCTCTCTAACCCACCACGAGTGCTAACTTTTTTAATGGCTCCATGAAGTTTATCACTTTTAAATTCAGTTTGCATGTAGAAGATGACCCATTAAGCAAGACATTTTATTTTGTGCCCCTTGTAGAGGAACTCTTTTCTCCATTCTCTTAGTTATGTTAGTTCATAGTCAATAAATTCTGATTATTGCAAAATGAGGTTATGACCATATCTTGATATTTTTGTTGTTGTTAATCCTCACCCAAGGATATTTTTCCATTGATTTTTAGAGAGTGGAAGGGAGGGAGAAAGAAACATTGATGTGAGAGAGACACATTTATTGGTTGCCTCCTGCACACACCCTGACCAGAGCCAGGGATTGAGCCTGTAACCAAGGTACATGCCCAAGGAATCGAACCTGGGACCCCTCAGTCTGCGGGCTGACTCTCTATCCACTGAGCCAAACTGGCTAGAGCCTTGGTAAATTTTTCTATTAATATATCACACTTGGCATTACCTCAATTTGGCTGACATTTATTGAATGCACATTCAATAGTTGGCATTATTTTTGGGTCTATAATTTTCAAAAAAAGTGTGCCTCCACCTTAGGTAGGTCTTAGAAAATTATAGAAGAGCAGGCACATTCCTGGGTACTCTAGTTGACACAGAAGGATAGTATTGACAGCTGCAGGAAGTGTGGAGGCTGACTAAAAGCAACATTCAGATTTTCAATTTAAGGCCCTGGGTCTAGAACTTAAGGAAACCTTGACTAAAAATGTGATAAAATCATTGTGAAAATAACATTTTAATCCCATTTCTTTAAATGCAGTAATATTTGTCAAGGAAATATTCTTTTATTAATCTCATTCCTTTCCCGATACCAGTTATATCTCCTTCAATTCTTTGCTTTCTAGCAAAGACAGAAGATAAAGAGTGAGTTTAGCTTTTTTTAAGGGATACATTGATAATCTTAGAGATATATTCAAACAAGCACAATGGCCTACATACAAGGATACTTACTCTGGAATGGCCATAAAAGCATACAAAATTTTTTTAATGTCCATCCATAGCAGGGAGTTTAAATGTTTGGGGTACATTTGGACAGTTGTATACTATGCAGATACTAGAACAGAGCAGCTATATATGTTTTGATAAAGAATTATCTCCAAGATAAAGTTAAGTGAGAAAGGAGAGGCACCAACATTGCATACAGTGGTATCATTTGAGTAAATATAAAGAAACGTTTGGATATATACATAAACACACATTTGTTTTTATACAGACCCTCCAAGGACAAAAAAGAAACTTGTAAGAATTGTTAGCTTTGTAGGGGTTGGAGGAGAATCTGAGAGACTGGAAGAAAACATACTTCTCACTGTATATCTTTTATAGTTTTTGAATTTGCATGTTTTAGCTACTTACTAGCTTTTATAAATAGAGAGAAACATTTTGGTGGATGCTTTTAAGAGTCAAAAATACCAGTTCAATATCATTCCTCAGAACCTGACAAAAATAGCTAAATGCATATAAAACTAAAAGAAAATCTATTGTCATCAATTTGGAGAAATATTCCAGACTTACTTTATTTTGCTAGATACAGTGAAATGGAACCAAAACAAAGCAATACTTAGACCTCTAGTTTAAATATGGTAGTGTAAGTTAATATTTCCCCTTTCTCATCTTAGAAGTAACCTCGAGGATTGAGTGAGAGGGGAGGGATAGCATATCATCAAAATTTTTAGCCACAAATGACTTTTGAAGGTCAGCCAAAGGCAGTCAAAATAGGGCAAATACTACTAAGGCAGCTGAAGAACTTGAGAAAAGATATCATGGCTGCCATTAATGTGAAAAACAGCAAACTACGATTCTCAGAAAAAAAAAGGAAAAAGAAAAAAGAAAGTGAATATATAGCGTGGGTCAAAAGTAGTTTTTCAGTTCATATGGAAAATAATGCAGTAATAAATAATAATACAAATAAAAGCTGTGTTTTGTGTACTCACAAGTAGACACCCACTTTTGCCATCTGTATTTCTAAGTAAAAACAACAGTCTATTTTCCAGACTTTTCTGTAGAATTTTATCTGCCCTTTTTCTTTACATTCTAGTGACTTGATTTTAAAACTAAATTATATTCCATTAGATAACAAAATTGCTATGTTGATTTTTCAGGGATTTTATAATCGATGGCTTATCAGTAGAGAGAAATCATGTTCTTGTTAGAATAAACCTTATTGGTGGGCCAATGGAACGAATTTTGCCTCCGAGGATACTACAGAAGGTGAGTGGGTAAGAGGAAGGGCAAATGTTTTCCTGACATATTTTGAAGCAACATAGCCAACTCAGATGGCACTAAACAGCAACTATTTAGGATGAAAGCAAATACTTTAAAATGAAAGTACTATTTTTCATGGCAGGGCAAGAGTACTAGTTTGTGTTGCTGAGTAGGGTATTATGTTATTTAAAAGTTGTCATCTTCCTTTTGTGTTTTGATTTCTTTCCCTTTCATGACACTTAATTTTTGTTAGATGTCTATATTCTTTTGTATTTAATTGGCAGTATTGTGTACCTCTCTATCAATAATAATAGTTTGGTTTTCTCAAAGTTTTTTTTAAATTTTTATTTATTTATTTGAGAGAGGGAGGGGAAGAAAGGGAGGGGAAGAAGGAGGGAGGGAGGAAGGGATCAATTTTTGTTGTTCCACTTATTTATGCAATTATTGGTTGATTATTATATGTGCCCTGAACAGAAATTGAATTTACAACCTTGGCATATTGGGATGACACTACCGTCTGAGCTATCTGGCTAAGGCAAGGGTTGGATTTTTTATTGTTATTGTTATTAAGTACATTTTACTTTGGCTGTCACTCTGGGACACATGAGGTAGGAACGATTGACAGTACAAAAGAAACAGTTTTTTGAGCAATATAGGAAATGCAGGTTTCATTTGAAGACCATAATTTTCCTTTCATGACAGAAATACTAAAGCCATCATTCTCAGTCCTACTTGGTAGAACAAGTTACCATATATTTGTCTTTATTGCTTATTTAATGTTGTTTCTAAGATATTTCATTTTAGTCATTATTCATTAGAGCATTGAATTATAATGTCAAATAGCTTTTGATTAGTTGAACCACAACTCTAAAATTTTTATGAAACAAAGCCAATTTCTATGAATAATATTTCAGAAGGCCTTAAAATTCAATGCTATCTTAAACTGTTTTCGAAAGTGATCTGTCTTGCTTCATTTTAGGGTGATGATCCATATCCTTGGCCAATGTTTTCATCATATCCTTTACCAAACTGCTATCTGTCAGAAGGTACAAGAAATACTGATCAAAAGCAAGGTAATATATTTGCTATCAAATGCCATGTTATTTTAGTGCTTTTGTTACAATTTCAAAAAAGAAAATATTGGAAAGGGAGATTAAAACTATTTTCATTCTGTTTGTGAATGTGGATATAGATACCTATTTCTTTTTACATTTTCACTTTTCAAGTTTCTTATGAAATTAACATTAATATGATGCCAAATAATTTATATCAGAACATTTTTTTGGTTTAAAAAAGTAACTAATGATTTTTTATTAATTTATTCTATTTATATAGAACTTCATTCAACAGAGTAATATTTTTAGTGTATGTGTGCTCAAGACTTGAAATATAAGTATATAAATTGTATAAATGTAATAAAATGAAAACTCAGATAACCACTTTAGAGTAGTTCATGAAATTTTAGAGACTATATTCAAGTAATCAGGTAATTGGATGGTAATATAGTGTGATGGGAGTTAAATAGACAATAAGAAAATCATGTTTAAAGCAAGGAATAAAGTATAAATATATGTTTTCTGGTTTATAGAAGATAATTTTTGACAGAAAAAATGACAGAGAGGTTAGAAGGAGCAAATTCAAAGAACTAGGAGTAGGTCAGGATGAGATTTGTAATGTGAGGGTAAGAGTCACCAGAGATAAGACGAGACAGGGAAGCTAAGGTCAGACATGAGGCCAGTGTAGCTCAAGTTCAGGTGCTTAGACTTTTTCATAAGAACAATGAAAATTCAGACAGTTTTTAGAGTAGAGAATTATAAGGAAAAATAGAATCATATACAAACAAACTGTTCATTAATTTGAGAAGTTTAATCTTAAATCAACATGAATTCCTTTATAATACCATCAAACTTACATTGGAAAGAAATAATATAAGGTTGATTTCACATAGGTTAGATTCTATGGAGTGATTGTTGAAAAATAGGATTTTTTCTTCTTTGTGAGACTTTATATGCCATTTACCTTTCCCTACATTTATTTGCTTTAAAAGAATCAGTAGAAGCCATCAATCAGTATACATTATTTTTATTTCTATCCAGTGTTTGAGATATACATTATATATTTCACAATTGCATAGAAACAAAAATTCTATTTTTTTCTATTTACTTAGTGGTTAGGGAAAGAACATGAGGGAGCTTTTAAAGTTTTTAATATTTGTCTTTATAGCTCACTTTAAAAATTTTTCCTTGTGTTTTTCTCTTGTGTGACCTAATCTATTGCTTTCAGAGATGTGGGAGTGATATTAAGTATTTTTCAAGAAGAGACTCTTGAGAGATTATCATTTGGACTCTTTTCCTACTTGGCTCATATCTTTCCATGAACCCAAACTGTTCTCAATGTTACTCTCGTTTTCAATCTTGCTTTTAGTTTTTTAGTAAGTCCTTATATTTTGTCATCTTGTTTTAGGTTTCATCAGTCATTCTTCCACTCATTCCTTTTATTTGACATGTTTTAGGAGCATTGATTATCAGGTGCTTCCCTAGACGTTGGAGATAGATGATATGTGGGACTTGGTCCATTCTCAGTGCCTCAACTCCTCTACTGATCTCTTCCTTATTGTGATGTAACATTGTGATCTCTGCTAAGTTTCTCTTGGGAACAAATAGTTATTTTTTTAATCAGTTTTATTAACAATAAATTCATGATTAGTTTTATTGAGTGACTACCACATTTGATAATTTTTTTCCAAAACAGTTTGGTAAAAAAAAAAAAATTTGACTTATTTTAAATTGAACAAGCCAGACAGAAATAAAAAAGCAAAGTAAATGGACACTTACCTACAATAGGAAAAACTATGTCATCAATTCCTGGAAATCAGTGGTGAGAGGAGTATAATTCTACTCCCTGCTCTACTCTTGTACGTGATTTAGAAAAGGGAGTAATAACAACTTCTCTGTCGGGTGTAGAATAGAGCTGCTGAATGGTTAACCTCAGGGGCCCAGGGTGCTGCCAGGCATCATGCCGTGTGCCCAGGTCCATTTACTCGCCTCGTCTCCTGGAGGACTATTTCACATCTGTCATCAAACCTTCTTCACCTCTTCCCCATCCGTGCTGTCGGATTTTAACTTTGTTTGATATTTTACTGATGAAAAAGAAACAGTCAAAAAAAGTTTTCATGTGCTCCTGATACATAGGAACTCAGCGGCATCTGTGCCCATTTTGGTTTTTATTGCTATTCATATACTCCTTACGTTATTTGCAGAAGCCGGCTTCTCCCTTTGTGCACTGCATTCCTTTCTCTTTCTTATAAAAAATACTGCATCTATTAGTTCTATTATTATTATTATTATTATTATTATTATTATATTTAGAGAGCCAGGGAGAGTCTTCACTGTAGCTTCTTCATAAGCCAACAAGAATGGGGTTAATTCTTCCATATTTCAAATGTCTTATTTTGAACCCATTTCCCCCCTCACTACAATCCCATTTCTGTCCCTTTACTGCAAAATTCTTTGCAGAAATGGTCTAATCTTGGTATTCCAGCTACTCTCTTTCCATTCTGTCTTGAAGCCACTTGAAAGCTAATCAGGCTCTCAGCCCATCACTCCACCATAATAAAATCTCCTGGTCAGACCTCAGTCCTTGTCCTACTCGACCTAGCATTGTCCCTGAGCATTTCTGGTGCCTCCCTCTTTTTAGAAACACTATTCCCTTGGCTTTCAGGAACATACATTATGTAATTTTCCTCCTGCATTTTTGCACATCCTGTTTCCTCCTTTGTTGGATCGTTCACCTCTCGCCAACCTCTAAACTTAGGAGTACTCCAGGTCTCATTTCTCAGTTGTATTTTTTTCAAGCTGTACTTTATTCTTGGGAGGATCGCCTCTAGTCATATGACTAAGATATTGTCCACCACGCTGATTGCTCTCAGATTTGTATTTCTAACCCCCATCTCTACCCTGAGCCTTGTACTCATATCTCACTGTCTACTTGATACCTCTGCTAGGTATCAAGCATATCAAACTGAAGTCTGGGATAAATTTCTGATACTCCCTCCAGATATATTCCTTTGGTGTGCTTGCTCATTTCAGAATGGCACCTTTGTGTTCCAGGTTCTTTAGGCAATAAACTTGAAGGCATTCTTCGACTCTTCTCTGTCTTCAGACCTTACATCTAATGTGTCAGCATTTGCTCTTGACTTGACTCATCCGGAATGAACCACTTCCACCCATCCACTACCAGTCACCTCTCCCTTGTAGTAACCTGCTAAGTGTTCAGTGTGTTCTCAACACAGCAGCCAGTGTAATGCTGTTGAAATGTGGTTTGTATCATATTGCTCCTCAAATTGAAACCCTCCAATGGCTTCCCTGTAGCCTATAATGATCAATATATTTGTGACTTTCTTTCTGTCATATGCTCTGTTTTATGTTAATTAGAAGCCTCTAATTCCATGTTTCCCCAATGTATTGGACAGTAACTTCTATTGCCTTTCTGTTTGTCCTTAAAACACGTTTGCATGAGACAATTTTTTTCTCAATTTAGCAGCAGTACCTAATAATTCCTCATAATAATAGTAGTCCTGTGTCTACTGTGATTATTGTTAAGGAGGAGAAAATGATCTAGGCCAGGGTGGGCAACCCCTGGCACGCGTGCCAAACATGGCACGCCAGTAACTTTTGCTGGCACGCGAAACCCTCTCTTATAATCTTCCATTTACAATTTTTTTCTTAATATCGACTTTTATATTTTTCAGATAAATTCAGTGTAGGTGCATCTTAGATAAATAAATAATTTTACATAACAAGTTACCTTAAAGACATAGACATGGATTGACGAGAGAGGGGAAGAACAATTTCTATGCCTCTGCCTTAACTCTCCCTGCCTTCCTAGATCCGACCAGTGTTTTGGTTTCATCCACATACGCTTGTGAATCTTTGTTCTCAGTGATGAATTTTGTTAAGTCTCGTAATAGGAGTAGCCTGACGGATGAAAGTAGTAGCTCGTGCATATCTCTGAAGGTCACGATTAAAATCTGATGTAAAATCTCTGTCATCAGTGATGCAGCAGCAAAAGTCCCACTGATAATATCAAACGAGTCATAAAGTTTTCTGTCGGACTATCAGTGTACATGTATACATTAAAAAATAAATGTATTTTTCATCATCATATACTGTGTTTTTGTCGCTCGAATGAATTTTATTATTTCTTCAAGGTTCTTCACATACGTACACCTTAAGAGATATCAAGTAGGCGTAACATGTTCTCAAAAAATAGGGTTGGCACGCAGAAGAATTTTGAGTCAGATTTTGCTGGTTTTGGCACGCACTCACAAAAAGGTTGCCCACCCCTGATCTAGGCCTTAGTGGACAACCCAGGAGGCACCTCAGGAAGAGATATAACATTTTGAATCAAATATTAATAAAATATATGTCATTCTGATGTTGCTGATGTGTCACTGATCCTGTACTCATAGTAGGGTCGCAGAAAATGAGAGGAATCAGAATCATGTCTGGCTTTTCATTGTACCTAAGAGAATACAGTGGTGATGTCTGTATGAACTAAATGCATTTATAACAGGTATAAAACTAATTTGAAAGTAATGTCTCTGGTTAAATACAGTGCAGTAAATTAAACATTGTGTTCTTTAAAAAATTATGGTTAAGCTAGTAGTATTTTAAGACACAAATTGCTGTTTTAAAGGCACGTATTCATATACATTTCATTTTGCTTTTTTATTTGGAAGTTAATGACTTACTGATTCTGTTAGATGTTATTTGTGTTGTCATTTGCAATATCATTTCAGTGTTGTGGGGGAAAAATCACTCCAGTTGTATGCATATGGTGACATCTTTCTCATTTGTCTCCCAGCTCCTAGGTTTTCCCTCCTTCCTACAGTTAGCATCTCCTTGTCTGTTAAATTGCTTCTTGTTAGCTCATCGGCATCAGTTTTAGCTATTAGATGATTTATCTTCATCTGTAAATAAGAATCTTGAGGTATCATCTGGTTCAGTTACTTTTCTTTGTGTACATTTTAGGCTCACCACATTAAAACGTAAAATCCCTTTGAAAGCTACTGATTTTGTATGTACATTTGTACATATATGTGTACGTATGTATAACTACACACATGCATATATATATATGTGCCTATAATGTAAAAAGGGGGCATATGAAAATCATCCTACACGTATGAAAATTTTATTTTTTTATATGTTAGAAATAACTTGTCAGAGTACCATCTCTCTGTTACGTGAAAGTTTAGATACATAAGAGGAAATGTATTAGTGCAGTAACATTGTTACCTGTACAGAAGATAAGAAAGGCAAGGTGAATGGAGAAAGGAGGGTTGTACAATGGTTTAAGCAAGTATTGGTGGCATGTCGGCATGTGTTAAAGTGAACTACTGAAGATTGGTTCGTAACGATTGGTTCCTCTTTGACACAGGAAGAGTGTGAGATGGGTAGCCGTCTGTTTTGTTTCGTTTTTGTGTTCCTAGGCTAAACTTAGCTCTCCTAGGAGTTGTTACACCCCTAACTGGCCAGCCTGCTCCAGTGCATTCCACTTGGGTGTGTTCAGGTGGGGATTTCTTTTTCCCAGGAGGAAGGGAAATCCAGGGCTTCCATCCTGAGAACTAAAAATGGCTCGAGGGATTGGATAGCATGCTCTGGTTATTGGTGACTTATCTCAATAATAGGAGACATTTGCTCCTTTTACTTCCCTTTCTGCCATCCTACATTCATTTTATTTATTACCTTTATAATGTGTACGCAGGCTGAATTATAAAATAATCTGTAATCTAGGTTACCCCTGTATCCTATATAATTCACTGCAGATGTCCTTGGATATCTGCGGGGAAGTTGTTCCATGACCCCCAGGGATACCAAAATGTGCAGATGCTCCAGTCTGCCCATATATCTGTGAGTTCCACATATGTGGAGACAGAGGGCCAACGTACTGTCTTTATCAAGAAACCATTTGGATTTATGTTTACTCAGCTGAGGCTTTATCTTCAAAGTGGAGAGTAGTGGAGAGTAATTTATGTTGTGTGTGTCATTGCCGGTGTGTTTCTATTACTCTTAACAGGCCCAACAGAATAGCAGAAGCATAGCACTGGCTCACAGTCACTGGAGGTCAGGCTACTTGGTGTTGATTGCCTCTCTTTGATCTTAGAAATTCAAATGGCTACTCACTAAAAGCCTAAAACATATTAGTAACTCCTAATGCAAGTGAACTCCGGGATGTTGCTAAGAACTCCTTAGGAGTCACTCTTTACCCATACATTCCTCCAGAGGCCCTTCTTGAAAGTTTACCTCCTTAGGGATTTCTAAGAAGTAAACAGAGTGCCCTGACCGGTTTGGCTCAGTGGATAGAGCGTCGGCCTGTGTACTCAGGGGTCCCAGGTTCGATTCCGGTCAAGGGCATGTACCTTGGTTGCGGGCACATCCCCAGTGGGGAGTGTGCAGGAGGCAGCTGATCGGTGTTTCTCTCTCATCGATGTTTCTAGTTCTCTGTCCATCTCCCTTCCTCTCTGTGAAAAATCAATAAAATATATTTTAAAAAAAAAGAAGAAGTAAACAGAGTGACAGCTAATGTGAGCCACGTATATAAACAAACATATTACTTCCCCATTATTTCATTTCCCTTGCCATTTACATCATCTCATGTGCTTTCTGTAGTTATCCTACATATTCTGTATCAACCATGTGGGTCTTAATTTTTACTTTTTAAAAACAGCTTTATTGAGACATAATTAACATACCATACACATCACCAATTGAAAGTGCAATTTTATGGTTTTTAATATATTCACAGACATGTGCAGCCATCACCACAGACAATGTTAAAACATTTTATCACCTCAAAAAGAAACCCAGTACCCTCTTTTCTGTCCTTTCCTCACCCAGCCCTGAGCAACCACTAATCTATATTCTGTCTCGAGAGATTTTTCTATTCTGGGCTTTCGTAGGAATGGAATGATATAGTATGTGGTACTTTGTGACTGGCTTATCTTCCTTGGCATAATGTTTTCAAGGTTCATCCATGTTGTAGCATGCATAAGTACTTGCCTTTTTAGGGTCAAATAATATTGTGTTGTACAGCTATAATATAATTTATTTACACATTGGTCTGCTGATGGACACTTGGATTGTTTCCACTTTTTGGCTATTATAAATAGTGCTGCTATACACAGTCCTGTACAAGTTTCTGCATGTTTTCATTGATCTAAAGTATATGCCTAGAAGTGGAATAAATGAATTATATGGTAATCCTATGTTTAATAATGTGAGTATAACGTTCATGTTTGTTTAGCGAAATCTTAAGGTCCTCACTGTTTACTAAATCAAATACTCAGTAATGTGTCATGTTGTATAAAAACAAGAATACTCAGGAATTATGGTTATAAGTCAATCAATTTTATGAGCTTTGAATATATCAATAATCCATTTTTATGAGTTTTTAATAAATGTAAATAGCAATTGATAGTATAAGATGTGTTTACCGAAAGATGTTTTCCTTTGAAAGCCATATATATTCTGTGTTTTTAAAATAGAATTTGTATCTTTACATGCTTAATATTAATACTTATTTTTCAATGTATCTAGCATGTCTTATAATAATAATACATGCTATATTTCTTATTAGACAATGATCTTGGCAAAATTTTATTACACTTCAAGATGTCTGATAAACAAACTGAGTGGATAGAAAACTGCCGAAGACAATTTTGCAAAATGATGAAGGCCAAACCTGATATAATCAGTGGAGGTGGTAAGTGCACTGTCTAATTTTTCTGTGTTTTTTTTTTTGTTGTTTGTTTGTTTTTTTGGTATGAAAATTATATTAACAGAAGCTGTGTTTCCTGAAGATTAGTGCCGGCCTGTCTAGAATACATAATACTAATTCCAGAAGTCCATTGATTTCTGAAAACTTGTGACCCTGGAGAACTAAAATTAAAATCTGAGGTTACTAAGCTTTTTTAGAAAACTGTCTAAGAGGTCTTGGTAGGCAAAACTTAAACACTGTTTTATCTTTGCCATGTAACAGTTCGCTTGGTTTTACTCACTTTCACCAGCACATAGCATACTGCTTTGGATAGTAATATCCTAGAGTTAGTTTGTTTTTAAAGTTAAGAAGTGTTTCATGACATAAATTAATTTTCTTGAGTTATGGATGATGGAATTTCAGTGCATTGAAGAGCTTCACTGCCCTACAATCCTGTGTGCTGCCTACCCCAGCAAGCTTAGTTTTGGTTCGATTGCCTTGAACAGATACCATCTGTTGCAAAATATATAAAACAAATAATATGCACTGGTTTTGAAAGAGACGTGAGCTATTCATTGATCTTGGACTTGGAGTTCACATAATTTTTTCTGTATGCGTGAATAATTACGATAAGATATTGTAGTCTAATTAGTGATAATTTTCTTTCTGTATTGAAATCATTTAGCATTCTAAAGTAATCCTTAGAGGATCTAAAGATAACAGATGATTCTTTCCCAGTTTTACATTCATAGGTTCTCAGTGAAGCTATTAAAATTTAATTTATATCAGAAGCATTGTTAATATTAAAATGCTGTGTGTTTTCAATTGGACCCCCTTAAGGGCGTAACTAAAGATGTTCAGATGACTTTTATGTACTAGTCTGTTATTTAGAGATGCATTATCATGTATTATTCTTGTCCTTTAATATTCTAATTATTCTCTTGTTTATTACAGCTTTAGTAGAATTACTTGAAAAATTTGTGCTTCATCTCTCTGAAAGCCCATCGGAATGCTATTTCCCCTCCATAGTATATACAGGTACATATTAAACATTTTGAATTTTGAAAAGTATTTAGTGTGCAAATAGATACTTCATAGAGACGTGTAATTAAATTACAGATATGCACAAGATTTCTCATACTAAAAATCATATACATTCCAGATATCTTTTAATCTCTTCTGTGTAAATGTCTGAATTTCCTTGTAACTTTCTAACTTAAAAAAATATATTTCAGCGAGGAAGGGAGAGGGAGAAGGAGATAGAAACATCAATGATGAGAGAGAATCATTGATTGGCTGCCTCCTGCATGCCCCCCTGGGGACCGAACCCAAAACCCAGACATGTGCCCTGACCAGGAATAGAACTGTGACCTCATTCATAGGTCGACACTCAACCTCTGAGCCACACCGGCTGGACTCTAACTCCTTTCTGAGCCCTTTTAATCTGTCTACCCCTTAAAAATTGTTTTTCCTTAAGACGATATCTTCCACTCTGCTCATTTAATCCACTGCTCCCCCCCCCCCATGATCTCATCTGCTCATACTGTTTTACATACCTCACATACTGATGATTTCTAAATGTACATCTTCCACTCAGATACCTGCTGCAAGCTTTATTTCCATATTTCCAACTGCTTGATAGGTAAACGTCACCTGGATGTGCTACAGAAACCCTCGATTCTAAATGTCCAGTAGGGACCTTGCCTCATCGTACCTTTATGATATACATCCTCTTCTTACCTTGTCTATTTTGGTTGGTATTATAGTCATCTGCTGTCCATCTAAGTCAGAAACTAAGGAATGATGAACTCTCTTACGTCCATATTTTCCTCCCAATTACCAAACCATTTTAATTCTGTGTTCTTAATCTATCTCAAATTTATCTACACACACACACACACACACACACACACACACACACACACTAAGTTGTCCAAACCTATAGAATATACTACAAGACCAAGAATGAACCTTATAGTAAACTGGACTTTGAGGGATAATGATATGTCAATGTATGTTCATCAGCTGTATACTTTAAATCTTTATTTTTGAAAGTATTACATAGGTGCTCCTTTTTCCCCCATTAACCTCTTCCAGCCTGCTCCCGTCCTCCCCCAACCCCCCCAGGACATCACCACCCCATCTACTTATATTGATTTCTGTTCTTTTATTTTATGTTAGTTTAGGCCACCATTACTTTTGTTTAGGGTATTACAACAGCCTCTTTACCTGGGGTCTCTAATTGGAGTCTGATTTTCTTTCAGAGGTATTCTTAATCTGCTTTCAGAGTGATATTTGAAGCCCAGATCTGATCCACTCATCCTATCCCCCATAGAAGCTCACCATTGACCACTGCATAAAGTATAAGATTCTTACCATGATACCTGAGGCCTCAAATTAGGCTTGCCCTTTGTTCCTCTCTAGAATCATCTCTTTCTCTCCATGCCTTATATTTATTTTTCAGGAACACTAAACGGTTAGCAGCACTGCCAACCTCCTCTTCTGTCCCTCACCACACACACATTCATTTATTCAACAAATAGATATTGTCCTTTGCTATGTGATAGAACTTCTCTGAGCATTCAGACACAGCATTGAACAAAAGAGAGAAACAAATTTTGCCCTAATAGAATTGACCTTCTGGTAGGAAGACAGATGATAAATAAGTAGAAGATTCAGTATGTCAGATGGTATGGTGGTAGATGAGAATTTTTCAGCAGGACAGGGAGCTGGGGCGTGCTAGTTGAGGGTAAGGATTACAATATTAAATAGTGTTCAGACCAGCAGAAGTGGGTGCAAGATATATGGGTATTTTCAGGGAAAGAGAATTTCAGCAAGTGACACCAAAGAGGACTAGTATGGCTAAAAAGAAATAAGAGGGAAGAATTGTGGAAGTCATAAAGGAAAGATTTTGAAAATTATTGCAGGGTCTTAAACATAGGATTGACATGCTCTGATTTACATTGTTAAAAGATCACTGTGGTTGCTATATTGAGAAAAGAATGAAGTAGGCATAATCATTGCATTTAAAATCAGAAAATTGAGGTAAATAGGAAAGAAAACAGAAATTGTGAAGACAGTTTTGAAGAAAAGCATTTGTGAAAAGAATTATAACTTTATAAGTGAACCTAATAATGTACGTGAAAAGAATACAGGGAATAATGGTCAAGTCTATGAGTAAGAGGAAATCAGTAAGCAGTGGTAATCATGGAGATTTGCATGGACAAGAGTGGGGATCTCTAGTCTGCAGCATAATAATCTCCAATTTCTACAGCTTTCCTTGGCACATTGTTCTATTAGATTATATTTTCTGTATTATCTAAAATTAACATTATGTTGTGTGTGTTATCCAAACATTCAACCTGATTGCTCAGTATACATGTATTTACTGCCCTCTGTTGTACTTCTAAATTATCCTAAGGGAAATCTCACGTGTAGTCTTTTTTGAATGTAGTATCTAGGCAGAGAAACCCTGAATGTGAATTTTAATTTCTTTAAAGGCTCCAGTTGAACAACTATCCACTGGAATTTTAGAGTGTAGTCAAAAAGAAAGTGGCTTCCTCTTGGTTAACTGTTGAGTATTTATTACGATATGATCATTTTTATGGTAGTATTGTTTTCTTCCCATCGCCTTAGCTATCCTCATCCTTTATCATTTGTTTTTTGGCTGGTGGAACAATGGTTTGCTATTATGAAATTTCACTTTATTTACTTTAAATATAAAAAAACTGTTTTGATATAAGGATATTTCAAAGCAAATGCTGAATAGATATAGTCAATGCTTTTTTGTGTTTCTGGAAATGAGAAATTGATTGTCTTTTAAAAATGACAGTTTGCTAAACCCTAAGGTAGCTGAAATTAGAATAACACAGTCATCCATCTGTTGTTAGCTCCCTCAGGATTTCAATCTATTATAAAATTTGCAAATCTGAAAAAATCAAATTAGTTTGGCTGTTTATCCCCTTGAAGAAAAAGGAAAGAACAAACAGAAAGTTCTGCACATTTGCAGATTGTAAATCCATACAGGTATCTTTCCAGATCTTAACAGACAACATTTTGTTGGCCCAATTCCCTGGAACAAGTTGGGGATTTTCTACTACTATAATTGCTTCTTTGAGATGATAAATTAAGTAGTCCTTTTAAGGTAGTAAATATTTTAATGTTACTACTTTTCTCTTTGTGTTGTTAATCAAAAGACTGAAAAAATAATTAAAAAGTTGCAATTCTAGCCCTAGCTGGTTTGGCTCAGTGGATTGAGTGTCAGCCTACAGACCCAAGGGTCCCAGGTTTGATTCCGGTCAAGGGCACATGCCTGGGTTGCGGGCTCTGTCTTACGTGCAGGGGGCAGCCAGTCAATGATTCCCTCTGATCATTGATGTTTCTATCTCTCTTTTCCTCTCCCTTCCTCTGTGAAATAAATAAAAATATTTTTTTAAAAAGTTGCAATTCTGTCTTTTGACTACTAAAATATTTTTAAACTTAATATATACAGTTAAACACCTTTATACTTTCTTTGGGTATTCAACAAATATGCTCTTTTCTATTACATTTATGGAGCATGTTTGTATGTTCTAATATTGCAAGTAGGTATCTCTCTATATATATAAAATAGAAAAATATGCTAATTAACTGGGACATCGTAACGGGTCGACCGGACAGGAAGAGGTTGCACGGGCCGCAGCGTCGGGGGCGGGGCAGCAGGGGCCTTTGCGCACCTGCTCTGGGGGAGGGCCTGATCAGCAGCGGCCATGGCTGCTTCAAGGGCCAGAGAGGGAGTGGGCGGGGCTGCGCGATTTCGAATCGTGCGCTGGGCTCCTAGTATAATATAAATATCCCTCATCTCAAGGAAGAAAGACAGAGCATGCATCTAAAATGATGAATTAAGTAAATGGCAGCAGATGGTAAGATAGAAAATGAAGAAATGAGGGAAAACTGATCATTTTTAGCTGGCTACTTTGTTTCAGGCAATCTGCCGGGGCCTTTTAAGTATCTTATTTGCATTGGGTTATTATTAAATTAAGGGTTTTGTTGTGAGTACCATAGTGTTTAGTGGAAAGGATGATCATTGTTGACTATCCTGGAAGATAAGAGGAGGAAGTGATAATAGAGCAGGACAGATGGCACTAGTACTGCTATTACAGATGAAAGAGATAGGAGAGGAGAAGACTTATGGGTCCAGGGTAATTGCATAAATAAAGACATGGAAAGAGAAGTGCTTTTTAGCAAATAACACTGACTATGCCAGTTAGGAGACAGACTCTTATAGTAGCTTTGTCACCAGGAATTAGATTTTAAGTCATTACGAATTGAATAAAATGGATAGATAAAACCACATGTTGAAAAAGAAGCAACAGAATCTTAAGACTTGCTTTGGGGAAAGAAGGACATAGGAGGAAGAATACTGACCGGTTAATATCTTTGAGTGATTGAGAGTTCTCTCACTTTATAACCGATACAGCAGGGCTTCAGGAAAGTCAGTAGACAGTCAAGCAGTCACTGATTCTTCAAGCATGAATTCATCTTCGAGAAGGTCTTTACTCTTCTGAAAATTTACTTTTTTCCATGCCATTAGCCAAGTGCCCGGCAGAATAGATTTGATTTCTTCTACCACTGCTCTTTGTTCTGGCTCTGAAAACCACAAAATAGAACAGAATGCATGGCCAGAGTGAGTGATATCAGTGAATATTAAGTAAAATTTTTTCAACTCATTTTGTTCTGAGACTATTATATTTATAATTAAAATGACTGGTTATTTCAAATAATTGCTTGAATATTAATGCTGAGATTGAATTACACATTGCTAAGAAACTAGGGTAAGTAGGGCGCTTTAGGTGTCATTGTTTGGTTGAATTTTTTCAACAACTTATTTTATTAAGCTTTTTATAGACTCCAGGAATTAGGGAGTCATATTATCCATTTGTTAGTTGATTTCAATATACAGAATACATTTTTAAGTCCAAATCTATTTCCATCTCCACCTTGCTTCTAGATTGATATATAAAACACCACTTATTTTGTTGTTCAGTGGATGTTTGTTCATTCATTTATTCATTCATCTACTCATTCATCCAATCAGCATTAGTATTATTACAAGCACACAGATCTGTATATTAATGAAGATAAATATTTCTATGCTTAATAATCCAATTTTATATGTATTAGAATTCTGTTATCTAATTTAACTTAAAATTGTTCTGGCAATAGTTTATAGAAATGAATATTATCGTATCACATTATGATAGTTGATAGCAGGTAGGAATATACCATGACTATAGGAATATATAAAGTTGGCATGTTTACCTTATTGAAATTATTTAAATTTTGCAAAATCAGCCAATGTCACCAACACTATAGCACTAAAGTTTTATATATTTAAACTTGGGAAATTAAAATATAATTAATCATAGAATATAGGATCACCAGGAATGGATTCAGGTACTGAAACAAAAAGAACTTCCTGATGATTACCCAAGTGAATTTCACCTGATTGGATTGTAGTGGACATTGGCAAAAGCTGTTTTTAAATTACGCTGAATTAAAAAAATGCTGTTGTTAAGACTAAGAATTTGAAATTATGGTGAACATATGAATGATGATTAATAGTTTTAAAAATTGGTCCTTATTTTGTGAAAGTGAAAATAATTTGTGATATATACGTTTTTGGTACCAAGTGATGGAAAATAAAAGCAATTTTTTTTGTCTAAGCAGAAAATGAGGCTGAATCATTGTTTCCTATAAATGGGGTAAAGGTGTCTTCAGCAATCTTTCTCCTTCCTCTGTCTCTCCCTCTCCTTGTATGTTGCATTTATTCCCCTTGCTAGAGACCCATGGCACCTCATAGCCCTGTAATTAATAAGGAGAGAAACCCCTACTTCAGTCCAGTTTGAAAAATCTGAAGAGAAGACACTGAGTAGTCTCCTTTGCTTAACCTGTTGCTACAAGTGAAAAACGGTATCATTCTCCCCTAGACATAGAAGGTACATCTGTTAGGTACATATGCACCCCTATGTTCATAGCAACACAATTTATAATAGCTAAGATTTGGAAACAGCCTAAGTGCCCATCAGCAGATGAGTGGATTGAAAAACAGTGGTACATCTACACAATGGAATACTACGCTGCTATAAAAAAGAAGGAACTTTTACTATTTGCAACAGCGTGGATGTACCTGGAGAGCATTATGCTAAGTGAAATAAGCCAGTCAGAGAAAGATAAATATTACATGATCTCACTCATATGTGGGATATAATGAACAACATAAATAAAAATATGTTGTTGATGAACAAAAATAGATCCAGAGACTAAGAAACACTGATCAGACCATCCAACCTCAGAGAGAAGGCGGCGGGGGGGTGGG
>NW_005354291.1:2582935-2610876 GCF_000412655.1 Myotis brandtii | reverse complement strand
GGGGAAAAGGAGACATATGTAATACTTTAGACAATAAAAAAAATAAAAAAATGGAAATAAAACACTTTAGGTCTATGAGGAATTCCTGGGCATGAGACTTTCAGTGTTAAAACCATGAAAGTCCTAGGTTAACTAGGAGAAGTAGGTTACCTTAACTCTAAGAGTGCTAAAAGATGAATTATTGCTGGTCCAAAGAGTAGATGTTTGATAACAGTGATGCTTGATTTGTTCTTCCCTATCTCTATAGATCTCAAGTCTACCCATATTTTAAGGTTCAATTTAAATCCCTTGCCTTCCTAATCTCTCCCTCTTATGAATTCACATAACATTTTATCTGTACCATTCTTATTCCTCTTAGCACTTTAAAAAATTAGAGCTATCTATATACAAATTTTATCTCTGACACTACATGGAAAGTTCCTTTAGAACATGATGTATTATTTATCTTTTATCCTCCATAGCTTCTAGCCTGGTGTGCTACACCTACTTTTATCAGAAAGGTCTATTACAAGGAATGAATGAGTCCATGAGTTAAGTAGATTATATTGATAGTATGCGATGCACCAATATGTAATGGGAGGGAAAGAAAATTCATGATATGAGATTCGGAAAACGTAGCCTTTGGTCCTCTCTACCACTAGATAATATGTGATTTTGGACAATTCCCTTAATCTTGTATATTTGTGTATATGCACACTACCATTTCTTCAGCCAAAAACTGAAAGTTTTAACTAGACTTTCAGTGCTATCTAGTGATGCTTTTCAGTGTTCATTGTTAGCTTGGCCATCCAGTATTCTCAAGGACTAATCTAAACTTTCAACTTCTCTTACAGTTCTCCATCTCAACAACCCCTCCTTCACATTTTAAAATGTCTTTGTACTTTTATTAATAGGTAAATCTTTCCAGGTGCTTTTTCTTCTTTTTTAATTGAATTTATTGGGGTGACATTAATAATATTATATAGGTTTCAGGGATACAGTTCTATAATACAACATCTGTATATTGTATTGTGTGTTCACCACCCCAAGTCAAGTCTCCTTTCATCACCATTTATCCCCGTTTTACCCTCTTCTACCCCCATCCTCCTTTTTCTCTGATAATCACCATACTGTTGTCTATGAGGTTTTTTTGTTTGTTTGTTTTTGCTTAATCCCTTTACCCTTTTCACCCATCTCCCCTCCCCCCTCCCCTCTGACAGTCTATTCTCTGTATATATGAGTCTATTTCTATTTTGTTTGTTAGTTTATTTTGTTAATTATATTCCACATATAAGTGAAATCATATGGTACTTGTCTTTCTCTGACTGGCTTATTTCACCTAGCTATCATCATAAATCAGCAAACAAAAAGTGTTGGTGAGAATGTGGAGAAAAGAGAACCCCTTCTTCACTTTTGGTAGAAGATCACAATTCCTATTTGACAGAGAATTCGCCTGCAGGAAGAAACTTGTTCACTCCACCCTCCTACATTGTTGTACATTATAAGTAGAATACTGATTATTCCTTCCTGACACTCATGCTTAAACCTTTAAGAAGTAAATGGATATATGTACATGTATAGGGTGTCCCAAAATTCATGCAAGATTTGAATTTTGCATGAGCATTAACAACAACAACAACAAAATAAATAAAAGCCTAATTTTACTTGATTTATTGAATCAGATTCTAATATCTGTTGCCCTTTGATTTCAATCCCTTCAATTTGATAAGCATTACCAAGTACCAATTATGGCCCAGGAGCAGGGACAATGAAGACCAATGAAGACCACGGCTTTGCGTATGTGCCAGCAAAGCCGTGGAGGCCATTTACCCGATGTGCTATTCCATACATAACCCTATGCTGTATACTTTATGAATCAATAAAAAATTTACAATTTTTAATTATAAACCTGTGTTTTCTATTAAAATTACTTCTTGCATGAATTTTGGGACACCCTATATATGTATATACATATACACACACACATATATACACCCATGTATACATATATATACACACATGTGTATATATATTTGTAATTCAAAACGTTATATATACTTTGCTTAACGAAAGTGCAATACTCTAGACTGTTTTGGGGTTAATAGCTTTTGTGATCTGAGAACCAAGTGAAAATAGATGATTCAAAACTATGATTAGTTGTTTTGTATTTAATATGCTTTTAAAAATGCTTTTATAGGAGAAAGGTTATTTGTAAAAATTTTCCTGTTAATTCCTTTGAAAATATAATTAACAGTTCTTAAAAGAACAAATTCATCAGTGTTTTCAAAATTCACAGTAAAATATGTAAAAATATTGCTTTCATCAATTTTCAATTAAAATATGATTATTATGCAGACTTTTATACATTTTTATAACCCAATTTTCTATTGTTTTTAGCTACTGATGCAAATGTGAAGAACGAAAGTCTTTCATTGGTGCAGCAGCTTGGCATTAAAATGACTGTCAGGTGGGTGAGTGGGAAGAGATCAGCCAAAGACTTTTATGCCTATAGGCATAACCCATGGACACAGACACTAGGGAGGTGAAGGCCTGGGGTTGGGGGCAGGGGTGGGCTATGAAGGGTCAATATGAGAAAACAGAGGACATCTGTAATACTTTCAACAATAAAGATTTTTTAAAAAGTGACTGTCAGGTATATTACAGGGAAATATACCTCCCTTGTGTATATCTAGAATATTTTTATCAACCTGATATGTGCTTAATAGTATTTAATTTAACAACCAACTGTTTGGTATAATTTATTTTATTTTGGTATATTTTAAATGAAGAATTTATCATTCAGAAAATAATTTTATTTTTAGGATATTGACACATGATTAAATTACCTCTATAGGTAAATCAGTTATGATTCATTATTATTTCAGAGTTTAATTTCAGTGTATTTAAGCCTCTATGACTATCTGGTTTTTTCTCAGAAGTAACTGTAAAAATCAGAACACTGGCAGCACAATTATACCATTTCTAAAATATGATTAGTTTGGATTATCAAGCTATGGTGATGAGTACAAAAGTATCTTAAGGATAGATGCAGAAGTTAAAATGAATAAACCAATTAGAGTAGTTTGAAGTTTCGTACGCAAATTGTAATTTTCAAAGGAGATGGACAAGCTAAACAGCAGTCTGGGAGTTAAGGGCTGAGTCCTGGACCACCTTCACCCTCATTCTTGCTTTTAAATGGGGATCTTGATAGTCTCATTCAGAAGGATCAGAATCACAATCAATTTTTAGAAAGATCCATGTGAAAGATGTTAAAAAGACTGAGTGTTTTTTATAAATTCATAGCCTTAGAATGAAAACGATGGTACTAATACTAGCTCACCCACCTTTATTACATAGGGCATATAACACATTCAGTTTTGCAACCTTGTTTTTATTTTAAATACCCTATTTCTGTTGTGAAATGGAATCCATAGATAATATAAGTCACATATTTTTAAAATTTATTATAATGTCTTATTGGTAAGAAATAAATGGAAAATGATTTATAATGAAGTTTTCGTATAAAACTACAGTGTAAGACATAGCTGGCACTCATTGTCGTGACTGGCAGCTACAAATAGAGACTTTATTATGGTGCTTCAAATACTGCAAGGGAGTTGCCACTGGCAAAATGACTTTCCAAAATGGTGAACAATGCTTAGAAAGGCATCAAATAAAGCACTATCTTTCCCTGATTTGCACATGGTTGCATTCAGAATATGTAACAAATATAGGAAAACATTTTATATAAAACAATTAGTTTCAGATCATTATAAGTATCTTTTTAATCCATGCAAAATAACAGGCGGGGCATTTGTACATTGTTATCATGCTGTCCCGTGTCTAACCTCCTGGCCCTCACTCACCGATTACCATTGGTGCCCCAGTCACTATGACAATAAAAAATGCCCCCATAAGTTTCCAAAGTGGCCCCCTGAGAAGTGCCACTCCCATTTAGAATCCTTGGAACAGATGAACTCAAAAATTGTTTCTTAGATTTAACATTCGACTGTCAATAGTCTGTGTTTTAGATTAAGTTCAGGTAAAAAATACTTATATTCTACTTGTAGATCTATGGTATGTATGTTTTCTCTCAGTATTGTTTTATTTTCCTTTAAAGTTACCAGTATTTACCAGATGAATACTGCTAATCCAAATACATCATAATTATTGGTAACATATATAGTCATTTTTTCCCCTAAGTAGCTATGCCAAAAGTAGAAATTTGAAAACTTAAAACCTTGAGATTTTAAGAGGACTCCACTTTGATAGATTTCTGTAAATGAATTTACAACACAGGGCCTGACCTTTATCCTTTTGTATGTTTTGTGGATTTTTAATGTAGGTATGGCAAGTTCCTCAACCTGTTAAAAGATAGTGCAGAAAGTGATCTTACGTGGGTGTTAAAGCACTGTGAGAGATTCCTGACACAGCAGCAAGCTCATGTAAAATCTTCTCTTCATATCCTTTTTGAGTGGATTCACAGTTCAACTTTATTCATACACTTTTCATAAGTTTTTGATGGGATATCTTTTATAGTAAAATAATACTTTAACCTATATTAGTGATTTATTTGTTCTGATATATCTTCATAGCATTTTATTCTGTACTTTAGATATACATTTTATTAAATTGAATAGTGATTAAGCTCATTCTTACTCATTGAATCTGCAACTGAATAATTGAAGTTAATGGAATATATTTTCAGACATATATAAGAAAGTTTTAAAATTAGATTGCAATCTAGAAAATTAATATTCTAGATTTAGTAAATCTAGAATAAGAATAAAAATCCATTTATGATTTTATTTGAATTGGTTATATTTCAGAAATAGGATTTGACTCGAAGAAAAATATATGCAAACTACTTGCATTACTGAATCTAAAAATGTGTGGATTTTAAAAATACTTGATTGTGCTAGTAATTTAGCAGACAACCTGAACTAGAGAAAGGGTGGTACTCTGTGTTTATCACTTCAAGAAGTGTATTTCTACAAAGCAGATCGTTTTTCTTCCAGTTGCTAGTGCCATTGGCCTCCACGGGACATTAAAGAAAAGAGTACATTATAATAGTTAATGTGTAATTTTTATTAGTAAAATTTAATTTTACAACAATATCTTATAAATTGACTAAAGACAAAATGAGGACTACATATCATTAATATATCTTTCCTTATAGAGATCCTGGAAATGAATATTTATGGAGTTGTTATGTTTTATTTTGTAACATAAACTATTATAACAGTTCCTTAACTGTGCTTTGTAATCTGCCTGCAAGGGAGTTATGCTGGCCATGACTGGTTTGTATCTTCTTTGTTCATGATAATGTTGGGGGACAAAGAGAAAACCTTCCAGTTTCTTCAGCAGTTCTCCAGGCTTCTGACCTCTGCTTTCCTTTGGTTGCCAAGACTGCAAGTTTCTGTAAGACTTTTTAGCCTGTTTTTAAAGAAGCATTTTAAAATTTAAGGCAAATCCTATTTAAATTAATTGGGATCTCATTTTCTTTGTAGAGAACTCTGTATTAATTTATATTCATTTTTTGTGTGAATGCTTTTGTCTGATTCTCTTTAAAGCTACAGATTTGACATTTTCTCAAATATTTGGTGTCTTACCTACTGGTATCGGAATAAGTGATTAATGGTAATAGATGCATTGTTAAATATTAAACTTGTCAGTAAATTATAGAATTTTATATATAAAAAGAAAACTACTGAATGAATATTTTTTATTTTGTGAGAAAGAATTTCTTAGTGAAATTACAGCAGAAGATAATATTAAGTTGAAGTTCGTTTTTTCTATAGGAATACCTAATCCCAAATAATAATTATAACAAAAGTAACATTCATATATGTCTTCTCTGCTAGTAAAAACATGAAAGGGAGAACAGGTTAAAGGAAGTATTTCATATTCATATAAACACAAAACTCCATTGATGAAAAATCAGGCTAAAGTAATACTTGAATGAGCTAGTGTTGTTCAACAGGAAGGTCAAGGGATGATAATACACACACACACACACACACACACACACACACCTCTGTTACGCCTCACAAAATAATAATTATTCAACACAGGATGTTTAGACTTAAAAATTCTAATAGAATTTAAATACACATTTATATATATGTATATATTTTAACTTTTTTGTACAATTCCTGTGCTTTTGGTGTGGTACCACTATCCTTAACGATGTCTTGTGTCCTTTCAGCCAGACAGCCAGTCTGTTTTATCCTCTCCAGAAAATAGCATTTTAGACTTCTGCTCAGGTTACATGAGGTCAGATGCTCAAAGGTTCATCCAGGCCTTCTCATTTTAGCCCCTTCCTCTTTATCCCCACTTCCAGAGATTCCTGGCCATCCCTTTTTGAGGCTTTGAGGATTCTTCAGGGTAAATTGGGTTGGTTCTCAGGTTTCTCTACTGTTAACTTAGGATTCAGCTTTTTCAGGCCTGCAGTCTTTCTGCTTTCCAGTTTCCAAAGTTGTAGTACTTTTGTCCCCTATACATTTAGATTTAAATTTTACAGCAAATTGTAAGTCATGGCACACTTGTAACCCATTTGCAGGTCATTAGCAATAGTAAGTCATGTGACCAATCATTTGTAGGAAAGAAAACCAGCGTTAAGGCACCTTCCCTGTTTACATATAACTGTAAATCTTATTTATATTTGAAGATTCCATGTTCTCATGTGTCACGGCCCAGGCAGAACTAGATTTTTCTTAGTGTCAGGAATAAAATGACTCATCAGAGCTACCTATACTGGAAGAAAAAAAAAACACACTAAGAAACTGCTTACTGTGTTTCTTTTTTGTTTTTAAGCACATACCTTCTATATTTAATCACTAAAGTAAAATACTGAGTGTTAACAATTTATAAAGTCCTTGTTTCATATTATGCCACTTTCTAGTATATTCCAAGCCAAAAGTTTTACCGATAATTTTTTCATGATTGTAGCATAGTGCGTATATCAGTTTATATGTTGCTTAGATGATATAGTAAATGCTATTGTTATCCTATATGTGTTCTGCTTAACCTGATGTTCTAGATTTTATTTTGAGTTACCTTTAATAAAAGTTACCATCCTTCTTGAGCATTGTGACTAAGCAAAATACATCAAAACACTAAATGTATAACAAACATAATTTATAATTTGATGATTCAGAATACTCTGTTGTATCCATGTGGCTCAGAGCTGTCATTGATCTGGGTTTATGAACACCATTTACTATAAATTAAAGTTATAAAATGGAAATTAATAGAGCAATTAATAAAATTAGTATAAGTTAAGTTATTGTGATTGTGCACAATTATTAGAATATTTTCTTGTGCAAGGTTTGGTGCTAGAAGCTTGTTTTGGTTACCCAAAAGTATGGCATAATTTCTTCCAATAAGTATAATGTATAAAAATAGAAGAACTCTTGCCTTATCTTTGGGAATCCATTACATAATAATGGCTTGTTTTCTTTGAGAATGTAATTAATTAAACTATTGCCACCATCTCTTAACAGACCAACTCTAAATATGTTGTTTTTTAATACAACATAGATAATGTATAAGAATTATTTCTTATATATATAATTCTTATACTACTATTATACATATATTCAGAAAAGTATTATCTAAGTTTGTATTGAAAATTAAAATGTTATGTATGTATAAGTTGACTTTTGCTTTTATATATGTTTGTTGTATTCATTAATTTTACTCTATAAGTACTCATTAGTGAAACACATTGTGCAGTTCATATTATTTTTATTTACTCAATAGAAAGGTTACTTTTTGGTCTTAGACATTAATCTGCAATTGACTACAAGAAGTCCATTTAATATGCTATGTATGTCTTGTCATCAGTATAGAGAGTTAATGTTCTGTGTGTGTGTGTACTATGAGGTATCTTCCTGAGAGCCTATCATAAAATATATTTTCATACAAAATATCTTTTCCTGAAATGGTAAATTATTTATGATGATGAATGATAAAACTAGAAAACCACTAATAAATTATTTGACTTATGTAATTTTTTTATGTGAGCTTGGTTTGTTTTAATTTAAAAGTATTAACATTGTTTTATTAAAAAGGTTTAAAAGTAAGAGTTGCCTGGTAAAGGCAAGAACATAAAATGCTTTTCTGAAACTTTCTTAATTATGTATTCTTCAGATCTAATTTGAGTATCAATTTTTATTATAAGTCTATAGGGTATAATTGCTGGTCTAAGAATTTTCTTGATATAAACTTTTATCTTCAAGGTTATTCTTTGTTTTTAAAAGAAGCTATTGTGGTTAAATGTTGGATTTATACTAACTCATTAAAACATTATGAACATTCATGATAATAAATTGTATCTAATAGCTAAATTTAAAAAAAATAACCAACTTTATGAAGATATTGCTGTAAAATACAAGTTTGTAAATATTTGTGTTTATATATCTACACATATATAGTATATGGACATATAAATAAATATAAATATACATGTAATTATAAATATGTGTCTAAAATATATTTATAAAATACTTGCTCTGACAACTTTGATGTGAATGCATTATGTATTTTTTCCCCCAGTTTTAGAGATGAATTTCTTATGGAGTACCCAATTTCAGTTATTAGTAACACAAGTTTGTATTAACTTAGAAAAAGGGGATTAGGCAAATACCTCTAAAAGCTGACAAACAAAAACTTATTAGCATTATGGAATCATTGGCCAAAGCCAAGGAGAGTACATATATTGAAACATCCTAGGTATTAAAAAAGTAAAGCATTTATTACTCCTGAACTCACTCATTTATTCTTTCATACAACACTCACCCTCAAAATTCCACAAAGGATTGAAGTTGCCAAAATTCCAAAGTGTCAACTTCATTTCTGTGTCTCAGAAAGTATATCATACTGTCTTTATTGAAATTTATGCTTTCTACAGAGTTTAACATTCTGACTTTTAAATTTATGTAACTATAATATTTGCATAATTTGTTATGCCACTACATCAATTTTGAAGTAGCAATTCAGAGGAAAAGATTTAGAAGTTTGATTATTTTAAATTAGCTGCATACTCATTAATTCTCAATTTCTCTCTTTTATGCAGAGGTACCTACCTGTTGACACTATAGAATCTGGCATCCATCCCATATATTTTTGCAGCGCTCACTATATTGAAATGCTGCTGAAGACAGAGGTGCCACTTGTGTTTTCAGCTTTTCACATGTCTGGTTTTGCGCCATCACAGGTAATTCATAAGGGAGTAGCATTTCTTCAATTCCCAGATTTCAGTGTCTTTAAAGAAAATTACATTCTCATCAGATATAGGAAATACACTTAAATTAATAAAACTATTTTTGTAAGTATTTATGCCTTTGCATTTAAATTCCTAAACTGGCTTCTTCTCCTTGGACCTATTATAACAGATAGGTTTACTTTATAGGAGGTACCAGCCATTCACAGAATTCGAGTTCAAGTTCAGCTATTCAAAGGTATAGACATTCTGAAAGTCTATGACATGCAGGCTTTTTAATGGAAACAATATCTTCATCAGAAGGTTAATTTATGGATTAAGTAACTAAGGGCAATAATTGGTATCAGCACTGAGTATCTGTTATGTGAGATATTGTGTCTTATCTAACAAGAAAGCCTAGAGCTGTGTGTCTGCTGTTGGGATCAGAGAGGTTTTAATGACTTTTCTAGGGCCTGGAATTGTACATGTGGTCACATGACAGTAGCCGCAGATGTTTTATGGTTAAGAATATCTTGATCTTGGAGCTTATTTGGCCTGTTTATATGACATATTGGATAGATTTCTTAATAGTAAACCATCCTCCATTCCCTTGTATTTGTCCTACTGGAAACACGTTCCTCTTAATTAGATAGTAGTTTTCTTAAAATGACATGTGCTTTTATACTTATTTTGAAGAGCCCTTCTGTCATTTTTTTACATTTACTTTTATCCTGTTACTAGTCCTGCTTAGTTTTCAATTTCCTGAAATTAATGAGAAGTCTAAATATAGCAAGGAATTGCATGTAGTGGAAAGAGATACTCTTCCTCAGCCAATTCTAGCTCTTACTGTGTCTGTACCTAAAACACTTCTGGGAATTTTGAATCACCAAATGTTTAATTCTGGTTGAAAGTAGTTACTTAAATATTTACTATAAGCTCAATAATCCATTCTTTCAATTCTTCTAAAAATCCTAGTCAGGGAGCAACAGGTTCTTGAGAATTTATTTTTGCCATGCTTATCTGGATTAATACAATGCATATTGTCTAATACCTCCAATTATTTACTGGTTCCTAACATATATCCTATAATTTAAAAATAAACTACCAAAGGCTGTGGGGAAAATTAGCAATACCTCAGGGCCCACTGTATCAATTTGGTATCTATCATTTTGGCATCTGCTTATCAATTTGACTGCTTACATGTAACAAGCAGATTTATCTAATACAAACTACAGCATTATTTCTCAGCAGTAATATTATGTTTAAGTTATCTAATTTAAAAATGCCTTTTTAATGGTTTCCTTTGTGAGCCACTTCAATAATTTTATGTTTAAAGTATATGTCATTGTTTTATTGAAGTATCTGCCATTTTATTGCTAATATAGAACATGAAACTACTTTTAAGTAACTAAGTGGGTGTATGTGGTTAAGTAATTTTTTGGGTATTAATTTTGTATTTAAAAGCTTATTCATTTTGATCTAACTAGAAACAGTGCTTTTTGAAGTTGTTAATTTATAGACAACTAATGGGTTGAGATTGCTTTATTAATGAGAGATTTGTGGGTAGGTTGCTAAATAAAATAACAGCTCTGTAGAGTAAAAATCTCAACTAGAATAAAAAAATATAGTTAGAATTATATATTTTTTGATGAGTTTCTTTTAAAATTAACTGAGGTTGGAAAGGAAATAAAAATTAAAATATATATTCTTTCCTTTTAAATGAACAGAAAATCACATGTTCCAATTAACTTTTGACCAGTTTTACTTTTGTTAAAAAACTGTCCTCATTGAATTTTTTTAACTTTCCTGGCTGAAGTAGAACATATCTTTAATGATTTATCTCTTGTAATTCCTTTGGAACATCACTTGGCATATCACTGACTATTGCACTGTGCTGTGTCAGCAAGTGGGCTAACACGGAATCCTCAGGGTACACTCTAGAAAACCTCTCCGTTTTCCTCTTTTGCGGGATCTCTGGCACTGCCACCACCATGGAAGAAGAATTATAGAAAACTATTTTATAATTCATATTTTGTGACAGTGCTTTTTAAAAATGTAAAATTATACAAATGAAAAGCAGAATGTCAAGACTGGGAATGCCCCTTGCTCAGAGTCATACTTAAAAATGTGTCCCAGGCTTTGCCTCTTCTCCTGTGCGAATGCTGCTACTTGAAACGATACCTTCTCTCTCCCTGTGCCCCATCTTTACTTGTCAGGTTCTTATCCTTGAATGTCTGCCCCAAATGGTGCATTTCTGTCCAGATAGGGTGCATTTCTATACATACTGTGAAGTGATTTTTCTTCCTTATGAACCTAAAAAGCTATTTAAATGTTTTAAAGTGTAATTAGGTGTAAAGAACATTGGTTTACTATAAAACAATGCTTGAATGTATGTAAATGCCAGAAAATTGCAATGGCATTAGAAACTATACAATAAAGAATTAATTACAGATTCTGGGGTGACTTTCTTTTAACCAATTTGGGTAAAGGAAGATGGATACATACCTCTGTACATATATTTTAACTTCAGATCTATTTGTTGGAACATATAAAGTTGGTAGGTTTAAAGGTTAGACGGAGTTAGTGATTAGCAGTTTCACACCATTCAACCTGTGCAAGAGTAAGGCCAACTAGAAAGAAGATGGACAAAACTTGTGACCTCTTTTATCTTTGTCTCCTTGCTAAGCTATCCCTGAAACTTACAACTGAATGAGACCTGTTTTCTCTGGCTACAGGGATTATTGTATTAATTTCCACTCTTCAGTTGTTTCTCCTTCCTTCTTCCAGAGATTCTCATTTTTATTAATAAAGCCTAGTCATAAGTTGATTGGCATTAGTAACTATAGCAAAGAACACAGAGAGAACCCTGGCAACAGTGCTTCAAATGAATTGAAAGTATCTCGTCTAGTCAAAGAATCATTGAATGCTTTAACCTAGGTAGTCAGGTGGGAGCAGGAGGTATTTTTCTACTCAGTCCAGTAGAGCCACATTATGTGGGTATTTGGTGGACAATGAAAGTTGGTAATGAGCTCTGCATGCCAACTTACCCTCCTGGCCGAGGTCGGGGAGAAGAGTCCTATCAATGTCAAGTGGACAGTGAAGTTGGGACCAAAGAAAATTAACTATAATCTGCCTATTGACAAATATTAGACATTTATAGACATATTCTAATTAAATACTGATTTGACTCATAAGCTCAATGAAAAGATTTTGGAGCCTAATAGAAGGGAACTTAATATTTGTAAAGGAAAATTTTATACCTGAGAACAGAACTACAATAAAAAACAGAAGGAAATATTTGATCATATATAGTTGTCATTATCAATAACAAAATACAAAATATGACCAGAAGATGAGATGAAAAGAT
Source organism: Myotis brandtii (assembly GCF_000412655.1). Lineage (NCBI taxonomy): Eukaryota > Metazoa > Chordata > Mammalia > Chiroptera > Vespertilionidae > Myotis > Myotis brandtii. The sequence goes on along the minus strand of NW_005354291.1, from coordinate 2,598,325 downwards.
ATGCCCATAATGGCTGAAATTTAAAGTTTAATGGCTGACATGAGTAGTAATATATGGAAAACAAAAATTCAATGACACCATCTGGTATGGGCTGAATTGTATCTCCCTAAATTCATATGTTGAAGTTTTAACCCTCAGTACCTTAGCATGTGACTATTTAGAGATAAGGTCTTTAAAAGTGGTAATTACATTATAATGAGGTCATTAGGATACACCCTTATCCAGATGATGTGGTGTCCTTAAAGGAATAGCAGATTTGGACACAGACATGTACAGAGGGAAGACTGTATGAGTATGAAAAGAAGCTGCCATCTATAAACCAAACAGATTGGCCTGAAGAAACCAACCCTGCCAACACCTTGATTTTGAACTTCTCCAGAATTGTAAGAAGATAACTTTCTGTTGTGTAAGTCACCCAGTCTCCAGTACTTTGTTATGGCAGTCCTGGTAAACTATTATAACATGTAAGGGCACTTAAAAACGGAATCAGTGTACCAAAATTTGAATCAGAGGTATAAAACAGATTTTAGAAACTATTTTTAAAGGGACAAAGTGATAGAGCAAAAGAAAATTTGTCTCTCTGTATCTTTCATATCTACAATAAATTGAGATAAGCCACCCTATCTGTTCCCATTTCTTCCTCCCTTCTCCCTAAGACATAAAACTATAGGAGAAGATAGGTTCAATAAAGGAAATCTTTCCTCAGTGGTAATTTGTTGATCATTATGAAAACTAAAATATTGGAAAGTAATTAATTGTCTTAATTTCCCAAGACTGCAGTATTAAAGTATTATAAACTGGGCTGCTTAGAACAACAGAAATGTACTGTCTCAGAGATTTGGAGACTGGAAGTCAAAATCAAAGTGTTGGCAAGGCTATGTTCCCTCTGCACATACCAGGGGGAGAACTGTTAGGTGCTTCCTGCCTAGCTCCTAGTAGCCTTAGATGTTTCTTGGCTTCTAGATACATCAACCACTTGTCTTCTAGTGTGACATTTTCTATGTGTGGCTTTCCAGCATCTTCCCTCTGTGCATGTCTCTGTCCAAATTTCCCTTTTTTATATGGATGCCAGTCACATTGGAATAGGGTTTACCCTGTGACCTCATTTTATCTTGATTACTTCTTTAAGACCCAGCTTCCAAATAATGTCACATTCATAGGTACTGGGGTTAGGACTTTGACTTACTTTTTAAGGGAATACACAATTCCATCCATAACATTAATGTACCAAAATGTTAGCAATGTTGATCTCTGTGTGATTATTTTTTCTTAAACTTTTCTGTTTGTCCATAACAGACATGTATCTCTTTTATATCAGAACAAATGTTATTCAAAAAGTAAGAGAAATGATTTTTTTAGGAAGACTCATTTTTTAATTATTCCCTTCATTAGCTTTCAGTTTTTATGTTATATAATTCTGTTTGGTTTAAATTGTTTTCTGATTCAGCGAGAGTCCATTTGCATTAATGTAACATTTGGCAATCTGTTATCTGCATAATTATACATCTGTGATTATAGGTAGGGTAGGAAAAAATTCCACCTCTGAATTAAAATAGTGTCTTGGCATTTGTTATCTGTAGAGAGCAGACTGGTGTTACGGATAAGAGGAGGACAGATGAGTAAAGAGGGCGTTTAGCAATGGGCATTTGTACAGTGTGAACACCATCAATTGCCCCCAAGTCCCGAGTCCCAAGGCCATGGAGGTTTTCTCATGCATTAAGCTAATAGGCGAAGCATACTTGTAGGCTTATGTGCAGAATGTCTTTCTATTTTGATTAAATGCTAAGCTCTTCATTGGTTTTATGTGAGTTATTGGTTATTGCTTTGTGAAAGTCAAATATGGTCATATAAACTTTCTAAAGAACTGATTTCTTTTTTTTTTTTTTCAGATTTGTCTGCAATGGATAACTCAGTGTTTTTGGAATTATTTAGATTGGATAGAAATCTGCCATTATATTGCTACTTGTATTTTCCTTGGTCCTGACTATCAAGTGTATATCTGTATAGCTATCTTCAAACATCTGCAACAAGACATTCTGCAGCACACTCAGACTCAAGATCTGCAGGTCTTCCTAAAAGTAAGTGTCTTTCTATCTAAAGGGAAAATAGTTAAGAATTAATACTAGCTAATTTTTATGGGGTGCTTAATGTCATATACTTTTCTAGACTCTCATATAACCCTAAAAACAACTTTTTGAGGTAGGTACTCGTATCATCCCCATTTTAGAGATGAGGAAACTGAGGAACCGAATTAAGTAAATTGCCCCAAATTATACAGGTGGTGATGGACCTGGGATGTGAAGTTAAGCTGACTGGATCCAAAATTTTGCTTTTAACTAGTGTGCTATGCCAAAAGGCATGTTGGTTTTATATTTCTGTATCTTTCTTAGTCAATTAAAGTTCAAGTTACTTTGTTAATACAGAGGTTTAATACTTTTTAAAAAACATTTGATATATTTTCTTACACCTTCATATTCTATATTTTCTAAACTTCCAGCTATTTTTTATAAAAGGTTTTATAACACTCTTTAAAAAAAGTCATTTCCATGTATAAGTTAATATTTTAAAACAAGACATAGTTGCTTACTTTCTCATTCACAATAATGTGACTTTTGAAGCTCTGGGCTTTAGGAAATACATGATATATAAATGTGTGCAATTTTTGATGGCAGTCCAACTCTATTTGTTTTAAGTTAAAATCTTCCCTTGAATTTAAAGTATGTTTCCCTCCATCTACTACTTTTATCATCCCGCAGGCACACATTGACATACATACACCAAAACCAATATTTATCATTTGCTAGTTTTTCTCTAGGTCAGTGACTAATGTCTATGTAAATTAATTTTATTTTTATTCTTTACCATTACATATTTGTCTGAGCTCTTTTCCATTTAGTGATGATTTTCTGTAAATAAATGTCATTGATCATTTGATTGCCAAACTATCAAGTATTTTATTTCATAAGTACTGAATTAAAAAAGGTCTCAAATTATCATATATCACTAGAATTATGATCTTAGGAACATTCTTAATGAGAAAGGATACCAAGACAATGGTTGTGCATATAGGAGGAAAACTAAGGTAGAAAATGAAAAAAAGGACCTGCAAGAGGTAATTGGAGTACAGGGTGGTTAAACAAAAGGGGATTATGTTGAGGACCAAATGTGAATTTCTTTTCAGTAAGGAGTGTTTTCATCAGCTACATAGTCAGTTATAGGGGCTTCAGAGTGTGAAAATTTCCCAAACTCATATTTGTGTATTCCCTAATTTTCTATCCTCTTAACCTACTTTAATTTTTCTTCCATTGTTTGTAACTAGCTGAAATTATTTTATATATATTTTTGTCAGTCTTCCCCAGTAAAATGAGTAAGCTCCACAAGAACTTTGATTTTGTCTATATTGTTTACTAATGTGTTTTCAATGCCTGGAACAGTACCTAATACATAGTGGGTGCTCAATAAATACTTGTTGATAGAATAAACAAAAATATAAAATATAAAGGGAAAGATGAATGAACTTAGTTTTATTCACATTGAATATCAAACATTACTAAATTCTTCAAATGATTGTCACTTACCTTCCTTCCTGCCACAAGTGTGTCTTTATATTTTATCATCTCTAAATCTGATTAATGGTGGTGACTATTGCAGTTTTATCTCTTTCTTGACTATTGCCGGGAAAATTGTAATAGAGTTTGCAAATGTTGACCTCATTAAACGTGTCCCAAAACTCTGTTGTTCTCTGCACATAGTGCTATCAATTTAAAACTAAAGAATTTTTAAATGAGAGGAGAAAATTATCTTTACTAAATCATATTTAAATTACTGAAATTTTAATTGAATTGGTTTAAATCCAAATTAAGGACATGCTGGCAAAGGATTAATTGTTAGTACTTGTCCTGGAACAAACCTTATTTCTTACTCCTGCTGTTTGCAGTCATCTAAGGGATTAGAAAAAAATGCCTGTCGGATATTGACTTTACTTTTTTTTTTTTTTTCAGCAGGTAGGTCTCAGCTTCACTGATCTCTTTGTTGGGCAGTTACTTTTCTTATGAGATAAATTCCAGTGTAGTTTATTTAAATATGCATTTACTACCCCTTTCACTACTCTATTAAGTCCTGCCTTCTTGTTTGCAAAGTACATAAACTTATGTACACCATTTTTCACTTACTGACATATTAACCAATAATGAAATTTTGATTAATGAAGTGATTTTTTTATATATCCCTTGGAAGATCCCTTAAGTCAGGAATAGCTATATTATTCAAAAATTCCTCCTTTAACTATAGTCATAAGGATTAAACCTTGGAAATTATGCTTTATACTTTCTGATCTAAAATCTCAGCCTAGTACTAAGGGAGGAAAAAAAAAACCTTAACAATTCTCCATTAGTATTTGTCATAGCCAGACTAATATTCTTTTAAATTACATGTTATTTTCTGACTCTGCATATTTAGTAATAATTGCTTCTGAGAGGAAAGAAGCTGAAGTAGGAGACTTTTACTTTTTATATATAGTATATTTGTATGTATTTACATGGGTTTTTTATTTTTAAAGAATGGGCTCAGCCCTAACCGGTTTGGCTCAGTGGATAGAGCGTCGGCCTGCGGACTCGAGGGTCCCAGGTTCGATTCCAGTCAAGGGCATGTACCTTGGTTGCGGGCACATACCCAGTAGGGAGTGTGCAGGAGGCAGCTGATTGATGTTTCTCTCTCATCGATGTTTCTAACTCTCTATCCCTCTCCCTTCCTCTCTGTAAAAAATCAATAAAATGTATTAAAAAATAAAAAAAGAATGGGCTCATACTTTTTTTGTAAAATTTTTTATATTAATCTTTATTGTTGAAAGTATTACAGATGTCTCTCTCTTTTTCCCCCCCATTGACATCCTCCACCCCTCACCTGTCCTCCCAATACTTCTTTTATAATAAACTAATTTTTAAAAGGAAATGGAATCCTATATAATAAAGAGCTAATATGCTAATTAGACTGAACAGCCAAACAACCTTCCAGATGTCCTTCTGGACGACCTTCCAGATGAAGCCAGGGCTGCGAGGGCTGGCCAGGGCTGCGAGGGCCGAGCCCCTTGCACGAATTTCGTGCATTGGGCCTCTAGTCATTATATAAAATAGATGTTTCTCTCTCTCCCTCTCCCTTCTTCTCTGAAATTAATAAATGATATATTAAAAAAAAAAGAACGTAGTCCTTGGACATGGGGTCCTGAACATTTTTATCTGTGACAGATGATGGTTTAGAAATTCTGGAGTCCAGACAAAAATATCATCCAACAAAATAAATGTTCTCAAATATCTCAGCCAGTTTGAATATCTAAAGTTTGTGTTGTTGTTAATGCAGTGCCCCCCTCTCTCTGTCTCTCTCTCACACACACGCACACACAGAAGGCACACATACAGACTGGCCTTATTGCGTTCCTCTCAGCGTGCCAAGAAGCTGGCAGTGATCTTGATTTTAGTTTGTGAATTCAACCTGGGGACAAACGTCACTGAAATGCCAGGCCAAGAAAAGATTGCCTTCCAGTGAATATTAGACTGTGAAGGCTCAAAATTCTTAATTAAAATGGTTCAAGTAAATCTTGCATATTCTGGCAAATCAATTTAAAATTATGAAAAAATCAGATTAGTTTCATCCCAATCAGTTAGTTGTCAAGCAGGATTTTGTTTGTGTGTTGCTTTTGCAGCTGTAGCTCCAGGACATGTTGGCAGGCTAAGAAATGGAGATCAGACTGAGAAAAACCAATGGAGTGCTAAGTTTTCAGAGACAAAAGTATACATAATATTACAAATAATTCACTATCTGAGGGGATAGGTAAAACATGTTCAGTATCATGTAAACTGTGGTTTATAGATGTTTTCTGCACCATCCTTATATCACCTGAAGTCACCTGAATTAAAATTCTGGCTCTGTTGCTAACTGTAACCTGGGGCATGTTGCTTTACTTTTCTATGCTTCAGTTTCTTCATCTGTATAATTGAATGTGAAATAATACCTATTACATAAGGTTTTTGAGGAATGAAATGAGGTGATATCTGTTAAAGTACTTTTAAACATTATCTGGCACATTATAGGTTTTTAAAAAAATATATATTGTATTGATTTTTTACAGAGAGGAAGGGAGAGGGATAGAGAGTTAGAAACATCGATGAGAGAGAAACATCGATCAGCTACTTCCTGCACACCTACTGGGGATGTGCCCGAAACCAAGGTACATGCCCTTGGCCAGAATCAAACCTGGGACCTTTCAGTCTGCAGGCCGATGCTCTATCCACTGAGCCAAACCGGTTAGGGCACATTACAGGTTCTTAAAAATAACTTATTTGAGTTTCTACATTCCTGTTCCATGCCGTTCCCATCCCTCTCTTGTTCTCGTTTAAGAAAGAGATGTGTAGCGACTACAGCAAAAGAAACTGGGTTTTCTACTGAGTTAAAATCTAGACTGTATACTTCTGTTCCCATTTTCCCCCTTTAGCCCCAAGAGGTCTTAGTATAACATAACATATAGTAATACTTGGCATTGACATAACCTTCAGCTCTACCTCCGGAACATTCATTTACACTGCATCTGATCAAGATCTGTTTCTTCATGTACCCAGCCAAAATGGAATCATCTCGCTAGTCATTACATCTGCCTTTCAGCTGAATCAAAAATCTTTAAGAGCCACATACTCTATTCTAAATGTTTAAGAACCTTATATTCTATCCAAAACCACACTATTTAAACTTCCCTGATCCTAAGAATCACTAGGGTGCTTATCTAAGCTCAGATATCTAGACACTCCCGGACCTTTTAAAACAGAATTTTCATGACAGAGGCCTCAGTTGTCAGATTTCAGTACAAATTCTCAAGTAGCTTGAAACTTTTAGACGATGTAAAAATGTCAACTTTGGGACTTGAATCCAGAATGCCAAAATCAGGATTCAAAAGTTTTTGAAATATGATATCCAGGTATTGTTTTTGAAATATGTTTTTATTGATTTCAGAGAGAAATGGAGAGAAAGAGAGAGAAACATCAATGATGAGAGAGAATCATTGATCGGCTGCCTCCCTCATGCCCCCCACTGGAGATCGAGCCCATAACTCTGGCATGCGGCCTTGGCTGGAATCGAACTCAGGACCCTTCAGTCCGTAGGCCGATGCTCTAGCCAATGAACCAACCAGCTAGGGCCATAACCAGGCATTTTTAATTTTACCAAGCATCCTAGGAGTGACCCACCAGAAGAAACATAACTTGTAGGTTGTTTGTGTTTCTACCCCTTTGATCTGGTAAGGTTATTTTTCATACTATAGGTCAGACACAGCATACAAAGGGTCATGTCTACCAAAGGTAAAGAGCAGAGCTGTGTTCACAAAACCCCTTCTCTTATGTGACTGTTATTATGTAATTTGTTGCTTCTTATGTGAAATTTGACATTATTGCAAACTCTTTGTTAAATGATCTCAGTGTAGAGTCAATTCTACACCTTTTGTGGTAAACTTTTATGTCACTTCCTGGTGATTAAAAAAAATCAACTCTTTAATCCTATTTAACCCACTCAAAGTGACTTACCTTACTTTTTTCCTTTATACTTTTTTCCTTTTTTCCTTGGGTGACATTGGTTAATAAGATTATATAGGTTTCAAGTATATATTTCTATTATACATGATCTGTATATTGCATTGTATGCCCACCACTCAAAGTCAAATCATCTTCCATCACCATGTATTTGGCTCCCTTTACTCTTTTCTACACCCCCTCCCTTCCCTCTGGTAACCTCCATACTGTGTCCAGGAGTTTCAGTTTTATATTCCACTTATCAGTGATATATGGTTCTTAGCTTTTTTCTGACTGACTTATTTGGCTTAGCATAAAATTCTGAAGGTCCATCCATGTTGTCACAAATGGCAGTATTTCATCTTTTCTTATGGCTGAATAGTATTCCATAGTATGTATGCACCTCATCTTTATCCATTCATCCATCAAAGGACACATTGGTTAAGTGATCTCAGTGTAAATTCCGAGTCTTGGCCACTTTGAATAGTTCCGCAATGAACATAGGGTGTGTATATCTTTGTGGATAAATGTTTTCAAGTTTTTCTGGTAGATGTTTGGGTCAATGATAGCTCTATTCTTAAGCTTTTGAGGAGGCTCCTTACTGTTTTCCATGGTGGCTGTACCAGTTTACATTCCCATCAGCAGTGAATGAGAGTTCTTTTCTCCACAACCACTTGAATGGCTATTACTTGACTTGTTGATAATAGCCATTCTAGCAGTTGTGAGGTGTTATCTCATTGTAGTTTTGATTAGCATTTCCCTAATAGTGAAGTCGAGCATGTTTCCATGTATCTCTTGGCCATTTGTATGTCTTCTTAAGAAGATTTCATTATCTCTTAGGAAGATTTCATTATCTAAGAGTTTGTTTTATTTTTTGTTAGCTGTAGAGCATTTTTGGTTTGAAAACAGACAACCTTGTTTTATAGATACATGATTTCTTGCTATCATATACATACACAGCCTACTAAATAAAAAACAGTGCACATTTACTAACAACATGAAATTCCTTGTTTGTAGCTGAAAAAAGTGATACATCAACTATTTAAAGTTTATAAACTTAGAATGTGTGTCTATCTGAACCAATGAACTGCTCCTTTACATTTTTTGACAGGAAGAAGCACTGCATGGATTTCGAGTGAGTGATTACTTTGAATACATGGAAATTTTGGAACAAAACTACCGACCAGTGTTGCTGAGAGACATGCGGAACATTAGAGTGCAAAGCACATAGAGATCATGAAACACACAACTTAATTTTATGTTTTGTTTATTTTAAAAGGAAATGAAGGGACACTATTGTTGCCTATCTGCATTCATAACAACATATGCTTTGTGGAATATACATATTATAAATCAATACTGCGTTTATTAATGTAATAATATTTTCAAGTAGGCATTTGCTCAATTTTTGATATGAAATGAATTCATTTTTGTAAGATTGCTTTTTTTTGTATGGTTGTTATAGAATCAGATCTAGCTAACCTAAGGCCCTTCATGTTTCATAGTTATTTCCTACCTAGATCTCCTGTTTCACCAGATGTTTAAAATATCTTTTTAACGAGTTTGGAAAGAAACAGCAATATTGTAAATGATTTCTTTACTAGCCAGAAAGAGTCCATAGAGTCAAGGAAAAGACAATTGTTTTCTTTATTATTTTTTTTTCTGCACATTTAAGGAAAATAGACAAAACCACAGCTGCTTATTTGACATGTGGAGGAACAAATGATATTTATCATGGCAAGTTGTAGGAAAAATGTCATCCCCAGACATAATTGTTTTTCTAGGAATTGCTTTTGATACCTATATCAATTTATAATTCTCCATATGAAATGTAGTCTCTACATGGTTCATTTAAAAGATAGATTAGTTATTTCATACTGATAAGCATTTCACTCTCATTAGTTATGCTTTTTCCTTGGTGATAGATTTGATTTGTACTGAATTGAAAACATTAAGAAGAATAGATTTCTAAATTATTTTAAATTACCAACAATATGTTTTATTTAAATAGAAGTCTCTGCTTCAATGAGATTAATATAATATGTTAGGGTCTATTTTCTTATATTATAACTGCCATATTTAATATATGAAAGATAATACATAAAAATATTAAATTGTTAATTTTTCAGTCAGCAATTTCAACAAGTTTTTAAGTCAACCATTAAAACCATTCTGAAGCTCCTCCCCTCGCCCCCTTTTAACCCAAAATGGCTCCCCCACAAACTCATTTTCCTTTTAGGATGTTGAAACATCTGGTACTGTACAGTTTTCACTTTTGTGGTATTTAAGCTATTGCAATATCAACCTTCCAAAATCAGGTCTTATGTTGTAAATGCCAACAGTAGCTTCTCAGTAATGGTTTTCCTAAAGGGCATTGAAAAAGTTGAGGAAAGAAAATTGAGCAAGTTAATTTGACATATTGCTCACTTTATCTCTGGCTGATGTAAGTAAGAGAGTCCTAGGTGACCCAAAACACCAAGCTTACTAGTAGTGTACTTCAAACTTAATTTTGAAAAGCTGTTCCACAGAACCTGTAATACATGTTTATGGGTTCATTCCTTTCCATTCTGTTCCTGAGTATTGTTATTAGTCCTAAGAAACTTACAGCTTTATTTCTTTTTTAAAATTTCTTAATGGTAATTAGAAATGCTAGTGGAGAAGAAACTGTAACTTAATTTTGTAATATCCATTGGTGATTTTGACTGGAAAGTGAAGTAAGATCTAGATAATAACAATTACAATTTGGAAAAGTGACTTCAGCTGGAGCCAGAAAGCTTTGATTTTCGTTTGATAAATATCTTATGAACATGACATAAACAATGAGCAATTTGGTGAATAAATGCCAACAGTAGCTATTAACATGTTAGCTATTGTATTGCTAACACTGAATTATTTTTGCACCTATCTTTATTTTAAGAATACTCTTTAGAATAGAAATAAATACAGTCCTCTCTTGCCTCTCAGTTTTGTTTTCAATTATTTAAAGTATAAGTCTGTAGGACAAATTTATTTTTAATTTGTGAAGGGACCTCATACATTGTACAGAATTGTAATAAACTATTTTTATTATGCAATGTATACAAATTTATGAAAATTTAAGTGCACATATATAAAAGTTTGAATATCTGTTTTCAAAATTTAATCTTTAGCCCTAACTGGTTTGGCTCAGTGGATAGAGCGTCAGACTGCGGACTGAAGGGTCCCAGGTTCGATTCCGATCAAGGGCATGTACCTTGGTTACGGGCACATCCCCAGTAGGGAGTGTGCAGGAGGCAGCTGAATCGATGTTTCTCTCTCATTGATGTTTCTGACTCTCTATCCCTCTCTCTCTCCCTCTCTGTAAAAAATCAGTAAAATATATTTTTTTAAAAATGTAATCTTTATAGTTATGCCTTCTCATGCCAAAGAATATGGGAAGGTAGAGTAAGTCTCATAAATTCATGTTAACTTCCCAACAGAATTCTACTTGAATTTATGATTATTAAATTATAGGGTGCTCTAATTTGCTCTTCTAGACATTCAATCAATTATACCTATTTGCCATTGTGTGGCTAGTTGGTGTTAGCATGGCCTGGAACCTTTAAATTCAGTCCTCTTTCAACTCTATTATTGATTTATTCATTTAGTCACTCAATATGCCTTAATTAAATTCCTACTGTGGATCAGGCACTTGGTTACCTATGGTTCTAATCTTTTCCCTCATTCAGATTTTTGTGGGAGTAACAGATTATATTTTCTGCTCATGTTTTCCTTGCTAGTTAAATATAACAGAAAAGAAATAAAAGTCCTGAACAATCCAATGTTAGACATATTTTTGTAGTTTGTCCAATTTTTCTTTGTTTTCTTTCTGTTTTAATAGGTTAATTTTTCATATTCTAGATTTAGTGATGTAGACCAGATTGATGTACCATGGGTTATCAGTGCATTTTTAAATTGTTTTCTATTTTCAAGTGATAAATTAATATTTACTTTTATGTGACATAGAATTTTACTAATGTTCTTTATAACAAAATTGACATCTACTTTTCTTTGGCAGGATAGTAAGAGAGTTATTACTTAAGTCGGTGCCAATATATTTACTTATCAGATGAGTTTAAACAGGGTCAAGGTCGTTAGCTTCATATAAACCTAAATTTTCAGCACTAGCAATATTTTAGCCTTTAAAATCAGTTAATTTCTTTGGCATGTTTCCCACCCCATAATCTTCTATTGGCAATAGGCCATCATGAAATGCTAAGCACCATGGAAATAATTGGACTGTCGTGTTTGCTAATAGAGTGCATTTGAGATACATTGGGGGAGACAGTTATTAAAATGTTGGCTGTTCAAGTTTGATCATCTAATCTAGGATTTAAATGTTGAACTGCTGTTATCAGGATATGTACCTGCTATTTTTTATTGAATAGCACATTTTTATTTAACCTTTTATAAAAATGCTAAAGTTCATTTCTTATAGAGCACCTCTAAAATATAATCTTTTCTTTTACAACATCAAATATAATTAACTATAGTTTTATTGGAAATCACCAGAAAATGGAAAACAAAATGCTTCATATTGTGTCCATAACTGCCTACATTTTTCTTTTAGTTGCCCTCAAAGCAAAATTTTCAAATTAATATTTTGTTTAATGTCATGAAATTATTTTGACTTAAAAATGTATTCATTAGAATGGATGATGGGTATGGCAGAGATTGGTAATGTTCACCGGTCAGTTTCCTCTTCCTGGGCTAAGTATAGTGCAGAGCGTTTGATCAGCTTAACCAGTGTTAATGAGCAAACCACAGCATAAATAGCAGGTGTGCTTTCTCTGTGAGTTTTCTTTTCTCTTTCCTGGTGCCCCTGGAGCCTGGATGCTTGAATTTGCGAAGAGCAAAATCTCTTGCCAACCCACACTGGATTGTGAGCTGAGGAAGAAATCAATCTTGCATTAAGTGACTGAAATAATAAGGTGGTTTATTATTGTATACAGCATTGAATACCCTGATTGCTTCTTTGAGTCTCCCCATTCCTGTCCCTCTTTTTAATAATTTTTGATGTGTGCCAATGGGCATGTTCTTAATTTCATGGTGTTTTATTAGATTTCATATTGAGAATCTAAGTATATTGTCTAGTAATTACAATTAAGAAAGTTTCTTTGTATCCTTCATTGATATCTTTACCAACTAGCAAAGAGTTCTGTGGACATAATAGATACCATTTTGCTATCGGTGGAAGTGGGGTGTTCCCTGGTGGAAGTGGGGGATCCCTTTTCCCACTGAATATTGAGGGGTTGGGTCCTCATAATATCTTGAGAAAAAGAATTTTCTACGGTTCATATGGGAGGATGCGTGATCTTTATTTGCATGGAATTACATCCCTGCATTTCTGAAGTCCCATTTCCCTTAAACCAGTCCCGGAAGTGGTGCAGCTCAGGGTTTAGCAGAGCTAGAAGCAAAGCCAGTGCCCAGAGTTTCCGTTCCATGGTGGAGCTGGGTCCAGCACAGCATCAGGCTAGTTCTAGTCCATCAGTCCATTGTGTGGAGTCCACATGGCTGTGGGCCATGTGGGTGAATACAGGAGCGTAAGAGTCCTGCAGCCTGGAGCGAGAACCAAGAGGGAGAACTCCTTTGTTTAGGCGCTTCTGTATCTCAAATCTTCCTGGTTTGCAGTGGTCCTGTTCCCAGGTGTAACTGATAGGAAAATACCTTCCCTATGTCACCCAATCTTGCCTATAATATTTGCCTTCCCTTTGCTCCTTTCCTGATAATTAATAACCCAGGTTGTTTACAACAATATCAATGAACTAGCAGATATATGTACTGTCGAGGAAGTCTTGTTTCTGTAGATGAAGGCTAGGACATCTAAAGAGAGCCATTAGGGTAGCAATCTCATCAGCGAACTTAAATTTGATCGCAGTTATGTATTTTAAACATTATCCTATATGATAATTTTTAGCAAATGTAACCTAATTCTACTTTCTTCATTTTGTTACTTAGAATCATTTGTATATTGAAAAAATATTCCCAAGTTTGATTGTCTTCAATGAATGTAAAACCACTGCTTACTGGAAAATTGTGAAAAGGCACTGGAGTATGTAAATAGAAGGGTTTTTCAGTTGGGCTCAGGGTTAGCAGGAAGACGAAAATATGCAAACAGATAAGATAAGGTTATATTAAGTTCCTGATCTATTTAGCCAAGGATGTAGAAAGTTATCAGCAGCGAGGAGGCCATATTGAACGGGAATAGATGCAGCATATTTAATGTAGGTTCTTGGCCCCTAAGTCAGTAATTAGGGAAGCTTATCTGCCAGTGAATCTGCAAAGTGTGATATAAGATTAAAATAAGCTCTATTTTTCTTGTTCCCATTATTTTATGTTTGAGCTTATATCCATACTCAGAAAGAGCTTGCTCAATCTCTTCATGTTCCTCTGGTTGGAAAAATGATTACAAACTTTGGTCCTACTGGTTCTTGACCCACACTTCACCTTGAGTCTATATCCCCTCCTGGGGAAGGAAGCTGAACCAGGCCTCAGGTATACATGAGAAGTGTCTCAGCTTTGGGCTCACCAGGATAGCAGAAAAACCAATTCTCCCTAAAGAGTTAAATGAAAACAAACAAACAAAAAACAAGTCCTGACTGGTACTCAGTGAGCATCAGCCCTCCTGGGTTGCCAGTCAACCCCTGGCTCCAGTTGGATGTGTCTCTCTCACAGCAATGTTCCTCCCTCCCTCCCTCCCACTCTTTCTGAAAAAGCAATAAAAAATATATCATTAAGTGAGAATTAAAGAAATACACAGAAACAGACAGGAATTAGAAGTGACAGATCTAGCTGATTACATACAACATGCCTAATATCATTATTGAAAAGACAGAATAAGTCCAAGGAAAATATTCTGTATATTGTATAGTGATCTATTGTATTCAAAGTATCTGTATGCGCATCTCCTTGGATGTGCAAAACATCATACAACATGTTTCTTATAATAAAAGGACAATTAAAACATTCAGCAACTTTAGAATAAGAATCTATTCAAGATAGCTAGAATGAACACTGCTAAATTTTTCTAATGAAAAATTAGAAAATTAGTAATTATTTCAAGCTATAATTCCTAAGGAATATTAAGTAATTGAGTTTATGAGACCTTAATGAGAGCAAAGCTAAAATAAAGCCCTGTTCAGAATCTTCCTGACTGTATAAAACAACCATAGAGAGTAGATGAAAGGATGTAACTTTGAAAGGCCACCATCGGTACTATTTTTACTCTGTGAGAGGGTCTTGACAATAGGATTAATGCTGTTTTAAAATGTTGTGTGTCTACAGCATTGGCCCTGGATAAAGCTGTTGCTCAGGACGTTTACCAGTATCTCTTCTCCATCACCTTCCCGCATCTTTATTTGCATTCATTCTCCTTAGGGGACCAACTGCTTTGATCCTTTCTGATCTCCTTCGAAGACATCCTGTTCTCTATTCCTCAGGCTGGAGCTTTACCTAACTTTAATGTCTTCAAATTATATCATGTCACATACTGCAGTGAAGAATACTTCCTTTCCCCCCCCCCGGTCTTCCTTTCCCCCCCGGTCTTTTTTGTCTTCCCCTCCCCCCCGGTCTTCCTCTCCCCCTCATTTCCTCCCTCTCTCTCTCTGGAACCGAACCTCAGACCCTTCAGTCTGCAGGCCAGCGCTCAATCCACTGCGCCAAACCAGCACGGCTCTCCAGAAGGAAGATAAAACGGCCTCAAAAAGAATTGTTTTCAATTTTCAATTGAGGGGTTATTTTAAAGCAAATAGATGAACCTGGTAAAAGGGAGAAAGAGAATGAGGAGGGAGTGTGGGAAAGAGAGGCTTTGTAATGACTTCCA
>NW_005354291.1:2578231-2579143 GCF_000412655.1 Myotis brandtii | reverse complement strand
TGATAGGTCTTGCTGATGGGTTGAATGATCTTTTACCCTCTCTGCATCCACCCCCTTGGGCATTTAACTTTGAAGTGTCCTCTGCCTCTGTCTCTGGACTTGACCATGTGCCTGGCTTTGGGTAATAGAATGAAGCAGAAGTGCAAGTATGGTGCTTCTAAGTCTACAACTCGAGAGGCCTTGCTCTTTCTTGTGTTTCTGTCATCTCCCTGAGGACATTCCTGAGGTAGCCTACTGGCATGGAACAGATACGTGGCAGAGACTTTAAGTGCCCAGTCAGCCCAGTTCAGACTCGTCTAGATCAGTGGTCGGCAAACTCATTAGTCAACAGAGCCAAATATCAACAGTACAACGATTGAAATTTCTTTTGAGAGCCAAATTTTTAAAACTCAATTAGGGCCCAGCTGAAACAAAGTCAAAGGCTTCGTATTCAATCAGAATCTGAACCCTACTTACAACTGACACTTGTACAAGCATGCGCCGATTTCTTTTAGTTATTTTGTCCAATTTCATTATACCCACCATAGGCATTTTAAGATCGAACAGAAAAGCCCAAACTAATGAGTTTTGGTAGAATCGTAAGTCCGTACAGTGGCCAAACGCTATTGTTATGTTATTTCTCTAGTGGAACAGACCACTTTTCCTCTGGGAAGTCATTACATGAAATAATTACTGACATTAATGAAGCAAACTCCTGAATTTAATAGAGCTGGGTTTATGTTGTCATTCATCACTGTGCAAACATCTATCTTCTCTACTATTACTAAAAATGTCCTTAAATGGTTCAAGATATTTTAATGACCCAGAAAATTTATTTTAATTATAAGATAACATGAAGCAAAAATTCCACATCTTTGAGTTTTATGTATATTATGGTAGCATATATACATATATATAATCTAGTATATCATA
>NW_005354291.1:2561693-2578176 GCF_000412655.1 Myotis brandtii | reverse complement strand
ATATATATGGGGTTTTTTTTGCCAAGACTTGAGAACAATGGATACTAATAAGTTCCACACAACATGTCATCTCAGTTTCTCATGTGTCATTTGACCTTATACTACAATAGATTGTTACTACTTAATAAATACCATGATTCAATAAATATTTTTTTCTAGTCTTCAAAGGGAGACTTTTACATAGCTTTGTTCCATAACTTTGTTCAGAATTGGACTGCCTTTTCTGTTACTCAAGTACAAGCGTGGGCTGGAGAAACTTCTAGCTTCATGGCTCTAGGGCTCCTTCTTCTGTGCATGTTCAGAAGTGTCAGAAATATGACCTTTCTGAGATGTGTTTCCTTCCCATTTTTATCTGTACCATCCCTTTTCTTAGCCACTTTGTCCTTGTCTTGCTCAATTTAGATTCAGGGTAAAATCTTCTCTTTGGTAGGGTTTTGCCCTGAAAGAGAGCTTTGGTTGGCTACTTTCAAAGTTCCTGTGGCCCATATTGCCCCAGCGACACCTGACTGTTGTGTTCCTTGCTCTTACCCATGAGCTCTCACAGATATCTCAGATCCGCCTACTGAGGGTGAATGAATGCCTGCTGACAGTTCAATTTCTGGGCTTCTCAAAGTTCTTTTGCTTTACCTTTGCTTCTTGTTGGGCACACCGGTACCACATGTCTTGTTTTATTTTGGAGTTTGTGGTGTTAACATGCCGTTTAGTTGTAGCTTTGTTTGGATTTTTTGTTCTTTGCTATTTTACTTTAAATTTTTCAGGGGAGGTGGGGCTTGGGAATTTATCCAACCGGTCAGCTCACTGTAGCTACAGTTTTAATTAAAAAAAAACATTTATGGAACTTCTTAGGCCATTATTTCTTTTGTAAGTTGGTAAATTATATTTTTAAGAAATATATCAATTTTGCCCTGGCTCAGTGGATAGACCGTTGGCCTGTGGACCAATGGGTCCCAGGTTCGATTCCGGTCAAGGGCACCTGCCTGCGTTGCGGGCTCAGTCCAATGTGCAGGAGGAAGGCAAGCAATGATTCCTTCTCATCATTGATGTTTCTATCTCTTTCTTCCTCTCCCTTCCTCTTTAAAATCAATAAAAATATATTTAAAAAAGAAAGAAATATATCCATTTTATTAAGTATTTAACTATATTGGCATAAAGTTAGTATTTTTTCTTGTTTCTATAGTTATGTCTTCTTTTGCATTCAAATACTATTTGTGTCTTCTTTCCTCTTTTTTCATGAGATTTTACCAGAAGTTGTTTAGTATATTACTCTTTCCAAAGAACTGAATTTTGACTTTGTTGATTATCCCCATTGTGTCTTTACTTTTTATTTTTTAAAAATTGCTTTTATTATTTCCTTCTTTTTATTATTTCTTTCCTTCTTTTTTATTTAAATTTATTCTGTTTTTATTTTATTAACTTCTAAGTGAAGAACTTAATTTATTAATTTTAAGAATATCTTATGAATATCTTAAAATGAAATGGCTAAAATTTTTCCTTGCAGGTCTGCTGTTACTGCATCTTTAAATATTTGGCATGTTAGTATTTCACTATCACTTACCTTTATGGATTTGTATTTATTTATTTTTTAATTTTTTGTTTGTTTGTTTTTGTTAATCCTAACCTGAGGATATTTTTCCATTGATTTTTTTAGAGAGAGGGGGAAAGACAGTGAGAAAGAAACATCTATGTGAGAGAGACACATCAATTGGTTGCCTCCCGCAAGTGCCCGACTGGGGTTGGGGATGGAGCCGGCAACCGAGGTAAACGCCTCTGATGGGATTGAACTGCTACTCTTCAGTCCACAGGCTGATGCTCTATCCACTGAACCAAACCAGTTAGGCTACTTCTATGGATTTTAAAGTTTACATTTATGATAGTTTGATTACTTAGTTCTTTAAAAGTGTTTATAATCTTTAAAGTATATGAAGATTTTAAAAATTTAGCTTTTTATTAACTTTCATTTCACTTGTCATTAAGAAATGTAATCTGCACCAGTGTTTGTGTATACTAGGTGTACCAGGTAATGCGGATTTTTTTCAATAGATGGAGTTACACATATGTATGCGATTTGATATGTATGCTATTTTGTTGTATTGACAGCAAGCTTCAAAACTTCATATATCAAATTTGCTGAAGATATTAACATCACAGATATTTTACGCTTAAAAATGTTGAATTTCGTGCCAAAAAAGCATTGTGGGAAGTTTTAATACATTATTTTGAAGAAACGTGCTGCTGAAAGTTATCACATACTTCGGGAAGCTATGGTGAACATGCTCCATATCAAGATACTTGCGAACGCTGGTTTAGATGCTTTAAAGTGATGATTTAGATGTGAAAGACAAAGAACATCCAGGTCAATTTAAATCATGCTTTGATTGTAAAATGACCAGAATGGGCTAGAAGACACGGCAAAGTAATTTTGCTCCATGATAACGCATCATCACACACTTCAAAACCAGTTAAAGACACGTTAAAAGATCTTGCCTGTGGAGTATTAATCCACCCACTGTGTTCACCAGACCTTGCTCCTTCAGATTACCACTTGTTCCGATCGATGGCACACACACTTTCTGGGCAGCACTTCAAAATGTATGAAGAAGTAGAAAATTGGCTCTCTGAATGGTTTGCCTCAAAACAAGAAAAGTTCTATTGGGAAGGTATCCACAAATTACCTGATGGACATTACTTTGAATAAAGCACTTTTGATGTTTCTCTTGAAATTATTGTTTTCTTTGATTACAAATCCGCATTATTAACTGGTACACCTAAAATTATGCTTGTTAGTAGTTTATAACTGTATTTTTAATTTCCTTATATATGTTCGATGACATAGCAGTGATTTAGACCTATATTGAAATCACCTAGATTTGTTAGTTTCTTTCTATAATTCAATTTTGCTTTGTATATCTTTTTTTAAAATATATTTTTATTGATTTCAGAGATGAAGGGAGAGAGAGAGAGATAGAAACATCAATGATGAGAGAGAACCACTGATCAGCCATCTCCTGCGCGCCCCACACTGGGAATCAAGCCCCAACGCGGGCATGTGCCCTGACGGGGAATCTAACCTTGACCTCCTGGTTCATAGGCCGACACGCAACCACTGAGCCATGCTCACTGAGCTTTGCTTTGTATATCTTGGGGGCATTTTATTTTATTTTATTTTATGCGTTATATCTAGAATAGTTTCATCTCTTCTTGGTGAATTAAATATTTTACTGTTATTTAGAGACTCCAATGAAGTTTTTAGACTTAAAGTGTTTTATCTGATGTCAGCAGAGCAACATCATGTGGTTTGATATACACTTTTCCATTCCTTAACTTTCAAGCTTTGCATATTCTATGTTTTAACTGTATGTTTTGTGAAGAGCATGTAGCCAGATTTTTTTAAATACAGTTTAACAACAGAGCTTTTCAACTTTAAATCAATGTAAATTTATAATTATCATATATTTGCAATTTTTAATCTCATATTTTAATTTGTCTTCCTGTTTGTTTTTCTACTTTCTCACCTATTTAAAAATTAATACTTCTATCTCATTTAACAAAACAATAACTTTAACATTTTCCAAATGTGTCTAGTTCTCACTTATCTTTTCCCAAATACTCATGGATTTATATTAAGTAAGAATTTTCCTTGGGGCTCTATCTCAGCCTTGCGGGTAGTGGTTTTTCTTTATTTTTGGCATTCTTATATTACTTAGAATTTTCTTTGCTTTCTACTAGCTACTCCTTTGCTATCCTAATCCCCTATTATAATAACAATTCTTTATCTTGCTCTATTCAAATTACTAAGTGGTGGATCACAAGTAATTTAATCCATAACAGGATGAAGTAAATTTAATGTGAGATGCAAGTGCATCTGAATGGTACAAGAGGTGGGTCTAAGTGAATAATGTCAGTGTTCCACTCAGAGTCCCTCGTATTTGGTGGGTTTTCTTTTCCAACAGCAAGGGCCCACAGCTCTTTTTCAGAAGACTGCTGTTAGATACCGGAGGCCATTGGCTGTGGAGAGCCAGAAGAGCTACACATTGTGTCTTTCCTCTCTCTTCTTCCCCTTAAACATTGGATTATTAAGCTTCTGCTCCCTTTTTTCAAGTCAGGAGAACTCCGAGGTGTGGTAACTTTTTCTCTCCCGCACCCCAATGTTGACATTATTATAGTTGTGCCCCCTCCCCTCTCCCATTCTTCACCAGATTGTTGTCTCTGTCCATGGGTCATGCATATATGCATATATGCATATATGTTCTTTGGCTAATCTCTTCTAGTTCCCCCCCCCCCCATAACCCTGCACTCTGAGATCTGTCAGTCTGTTCCTTGTATCCATGCCTCTAGTCCTATTTTGTAAGGTGTGGTAACTTTTATTTTTTATTTTATTTTTTTATATATTTTTATTGATTTCAGAGAGGGAGAGATAGAAACATCAATGATGAGAGAGAATCGTTGGTTGGCTGCCTCCTGCACATCCTCTCCTGGGGATAGAGCCTGCAACCCGGGCAAGTGCCCTGACCAGGAATTGAACCATGACCTCCTGGTTCATAGGTTGGTGCTCACTTAAATGTGGTAACTTTTAAGTGATCAGACTGAAGCTATCTATAATCTACACTTGGCCTGATACCACACCCTTGTTACTTCTCCAGCTTTTTTTTTTTTTTTTTTTTTTTTTTTTTTTTTTTTACCAGCTTCTTCTAGGAATCATTTGCACGGGAATCCTCATCTCAGGTTCTGCTTCTGAGGAAGTTGATTTAGTCCATCTGTTCTACTACCACTGAGCCACACCAGCCGGACTGAAGTGGTGTGTTTTAAATGTTTCGATTTTAGTTATGATGTAGAAGTTGTATTTCTAAACTTTTGTTTGATTTTGTTTTTACTGAAGATCATATTCTGACACCCTGTCCTCCCCCAACCCCAACCAATCCAACAAAAGAGCCATAATTTTCACCAACATACTTAACACCAGAGACAATCAATGACTCTCGTAAGCAAAACGATTGCTTTCTGGACTTGTCTCCAGCTCTGGAAATAATTTCCAACATGGATCTGACTGGCATTACGTGAACTCATATAAGGGCCCGCTCTCTTCATGGCCTTCCGCTGAGCACTCACTTCCTCTGGTGGGCCAGCTGGACCTTGTTCTGCTCCTGGTACAGCCTCTAGAGCAAATGTTGAGGGAACTGAGATGGCGATACTTTACAGAGCTGGCTGGCAGATGTGTAATCAAGAGAAGGTCCAAATTGCCATGAGCAATTCCTTCTTAAGAAGAAATTATTTTCATTCTCCTCTTCTATTCAGCAGAAACCTTTCCAGCAGGTAGGAATCTTTGATTTTTTTTTCCTTTTTAAGGTAATGGTTGGGCAACTCTAAATAGCCCCGAAGTAATTGGGCAGTAATAAGTGGTAGTTAATAGTTTCAAGACTCATGGGGGTTTAAAAATGGCGGTAATTTCAAACCAGCTGTCAGCTCTGTGCTATATTGGTAGTACTGGGTCCACACACTTAGTGGCCCAAACTTTTATGGGAAATAGATACCAAAAAAATACAAGAAACTTTTATTGCACATATTTGCTCTCCTCATGCCATGAATATTTAAACAAACTCAAATATTAATTGGAGCAACAGGAACAATCTCATGCAGTTTTGCACTGAGGACAGTGTGTGTGCTTCATTTGATTTTCTACTCAGAATGAATGCAGACTCCTTTCATCTGGTGTTCCACCCATTAGTAATCATAGTAGAAATAAAAGGTTAATCAACTTCTGAGAATGGAAATTATATGTGAGAAAAAGACTGTATAGTTAATAGTAATCCAAAGACCAAGTCACGTTCTTTAATTTACTTTTTCCGCCCTCAATATCACTTGCATTTTTCATATATACTTTATACTTAGTTGAGCACTTCCTCTCTGGGTATTTTTATTTTTTAAGATGACGTTTTTGGTGTTTTGGTATATATCCACTATCTTGCACTGTACCCAGTATCTAAACACATTGTAGAGTTTTAATAAATGTTAAATATACAAATAAGGAAATGTTTAGCTATGCCATGTTCTATAATATTTAGACTTTAAAAAAACAAGTATTCCTGGTTCTTTTGTTTAATGATGGCATGTAATTGGCACCAGTTTTTAGAAGTGCATAATGAAATAGTTAAGGGTGAAATGTCATGGTGAATATATTTTTTAATCTTTAGCAAAAACGACATAAATATGGCAAAGTGTAAATAATTGTTAAATCTAAGTTATGGATATACGGATATTTCTTATATGCCTCTCTACTTTTCTGCATGTTTGTAATCAAAATTAAAAGACAGAAGGAAAGAGGAGAAGAAAGAAAAAACATTAGCATTGTGTAATAGAAAAAGCAAAGAAATAAATATAGACCCATGAAACCAAGATAGGGGTCATAACTTCTAATATATAAGAAATTATTGGAAAGCCATGTAATTCCTCTAAATTTAGTTTTCTCATTTTAAAAATGAGAATAATCTACAATAAAATATTACTATATATCCACCTGATGGTTAAAATTTAAAAGGACAATATGAACAGTGGCAAGAATCTGGAGGATATGAAACATATGTTGTTGCTGGTAGGAGTATAAATTGAATAACCACTTAAAAAATGTTTTGCATCTTCTATGCATATGTGTAACGTATGGCTAAGTAATGTTACTCCCAGTTACAATAAAGACAAATGAGTACATATGTCAACAAGTAGATATGTACAAAATTTTCAAAGTTTTATTAAAAATAACACAAAACTGCAAACAACATCAACAGGAGAAAGGATAAATATTCCATTAGTATATTTATACAATGGAATCTGTGCCACATTGCAGAATTGCCAACTCTGGTACATGTTGTAACATGAATGAAATTTATAGATGTTATACTGACCCATAGTAGTCACACACAAAGACATATTTATTTTATGATTCTAGCTGTATCAAGTACAATAATGGGCAGAACTGACATATGATAATAGATGAAGAATAGTGGAAAGCTTATGGGATTCTGGAAATGTTTTATATCTTTATCTTATGTTGGTGTGATTTACTCAGGCCCATACATATGTAAAAAATTATGCTGTACACTTAAGACAAGAGTTCTTTATGCACTTTCCTGTATCTCTGCTATCCTTCAATTAAATAGAGTAAAATTAAATATTAAGATCTAAATCCCAGGGACGAGGAGCAAATAAGATAATATGAACTTGTTTACTAAATTATACAACACTATACAAATTTCATATGTTATCATTTTCTAAGCTAAACTCTAATGTTTTTACTAAGAGCAAGGTCTAATTTTAAGTTCTGACCATTAATATTTGCATTAAGCTTGAGCCACATTTTCCTTAAATCCAATCCATTTTGGACTAAGCCTTGCCACAACCTAGTTCTTAAGTTAGCATTTTCACTATTTTATTGGTAGTGGAAAAATATATTTCCATTGATTTGCCCTTGACAAACATGCATGCAAAGTTAGTTCCATGCCTAATATGTGCCAAACACTTTGCTGGGCACTGGTGATATAAACTTAAATAAGAGATGATCTCTTCTCTTTACATCTTCACATTTTAGTCAAAAACTCAATTGTAATACAATTACTTGAGTACCAAAGATCCTATATTTTTTAAAATGAAAGAAGTCAAAATGATTATTATACATCAAAAGCAAAACACATTTACCAAATATAATTCTCATTTGCATATGAACCAAAGAACTAAATGCATTTATCTTTTTTTTGTTTCTACTAAGTTTCTAAAAGTTAAATGTACTTTAGGTTGAATATGTTTTTTAAATAGGTTAAAATTATAAACTTCCAATTATTTAAAAATATATTAAACATTATAATCATGTAAAGGTACTTTTGAAACTGCAAATTACTATGCAGATGATTTTTTACAATATTAACACCTCCTTAGAAATGTATAAGTTGTGTCTTATTTTATAAATAATTATTTAAAATTTCTGTCTCTGTGCTGTATTTTCTCCTATTTAATCTTCCATTTCCTCAGTAGTAATCACTCAGGGAATAAAATATACTTTTATGCCTTTAATATTCTCAGACATATTAGCTTGTTTCTTAAGGTTTGAAGCTTGACTTTTAAATAGGGGATTTTAGTGTTCAGACCTTCAGATGTTACTCATTGAAAATACTTGAATACTTTTAATGAGTACCATCTTGAATATAAGTACTCAGCTCCCAACATTCCCATCTTTCCAAGCACTAAGTACAAATTGGTTTTTCAACAAGTGTGCAAATGATGCACAATACGCTGAACAGCATGTGATCATTTAAGCGAAACATTTGAAAACAGTGAAATCATCAGGCAGAGAGTCCCCATTCTGAAAGGTAACATATCTTTCTAAAAACCCAGTTATTCTGCACTCATCTCCCAAGGTTTCATTTCATCAGAAAAAAAAAATGTTAGTTGACTTTATAAACAGATGCTGGAAAGCACTCATCCAACTCATGAAAAATTCAGCATAAAGATTTAGGCAAACATAGCAAAATCACTTATTAGGGAAAAATGCATAGTCTGATAGATGACCATGATTATAAAATAAATTATTCATTTCTCTTTACAAAGCAATCACCCAGTGAAGACTCACTCATTATTCACAGGTTGTCAGGGAATAGGGGATGAGGAGTGAAGATGTAGTGTGAGTGAGCAGCATTGATCTGTCAGGTGCAGAGAAATACGGGAATACCTACACGCTGAATGCAATGTAAGAAGTCCAGTTGAAGCCAGACTAACCAAAGTCTGGGGCCATAAACTCCCAAAGGAATCACTCACTGTCAAATTAGCGTGTCAGTACTGTAGAGACAAACTAAATCAATGGGGAGTCATCAGAAGCTATTTCCTTCCAGAAACTAAAACATGGATGCATTAGAGATGTCAAGACAACTCTATTTTCAAAATCCCCAAGAACATGAGTAGGTTCCATGTGAAATATTTGTCAGAGACTAAACGTTGAATTGATCATCATTCCATCTATCAGGTTATATTATATTTCATACTCTGTATTAGAAAATCCTAAATGCCACATCTGAATCAGTTGATACAGCATACAACTTGCTAAGCAATGTATTGACTTCAGTGGGTGATTTGTGGCAAATCATGTGATAGTTATATCTAGTCCAATTGTGCAAGAAAAAAATCTTTTCACTTGATCCAATTACACACCTCTTTCATTCATTCCAATCAGTCAATATTTATAGCCTGCGCCGTTCAGTTGTATTTGAAGTTGCTTTTGAGCATGAGTTGTCAGATGGTCTGTCCTCCTATCTCTACAAATAGTTAGGGAGGGTAATAAGATAGATGTCACTTCTCTTAACTCAGGCATTTTGCCTTCTAGCTAGAAAATAATGTCTTCACCTCTCATCACCCATGATTCAATCCTAGTTTCTCTTAGGGTTTGTCTCTACCACAGCATTATTATGTGGCTTCTGGTTAAGACACTGCAATATGCCAGTTTATTCTGCAAGCAGAGCTCAACTCAACTCTTACCACACGTTTGAAATTGGGTCATAGTTGCAAGTAAGTATGCGTCCCTCACACATAATCCACATTCCAAGAGGTTCCACTGCTGCAGAGATCTAATAACAGATCCAGTAGGAAATTTATAAAAAATAGATTTGGAAATATAGTCCCATCTCAATAAAAAATGAATTCCCTTTGGGGGAAACGGTGGAATATGACTGCTCAAGTTATGCATAAGATTAAAATAGCAAACCACTACAGAATAATATTCAGTTGTAAGGAAATTGAAGTTCCAGTTCAATTCCCGCCCCCCCCCCCCCGCCCCCGATAAAACCCTAAAGACTCAAACTGACAAGTCCAAATCTGCCCTAGAATTATAGAATTAGAGGAGCAGAGCCGTGGGCATCAGAGTTGGCCTGACCTATCTCCCCACCTTGGTATTTGATCACAGTAAAAAGGCCAGGTGAAAACTGGGTGTATAGTAAGTTCACCAAAGAATCCATTTATTACAAATGAATGCTTACAATTACAAAGGCAAAAGAAAATGTACTGAAGATGTTGGATTTGAACTTTTTCTGCTTATTTTTCACTTCCTGCTTTGCATTGCCTATTGAATACTTTGATGTACAATTAATGGCTTTTTTCTTATTAATGATTATTTTGGATGTGGTTGGCCTTTAAAAAGTTTTAAACTCTTAAAATGACTTCCGCGAGGTGCACTTATTTACACTCTTTGCATTTAAAGTTTCCAAGACTAGACGTGGATTAACATTTAGGAATTGAACAGTGACTGCAGGGAAGCCTATGGAGTAACCCTGAAGTCAGCAGAGAAAGAGCTGTCGCAGACTGGAAAGCAGTACCAGCGCTGAATAATTATGAAGGAAATACTGAGTAGGAACGAAGGTTTGAGAATGAGTGGCCTAAAGCACATGCAAAAAATCAAACCAGCCTTTTGCATACTGCTGACACTTAGTTAACTCAATAATTCACAGAGGCTTTCTCCATTTTGGCAGTATTTTATTACTTGATCTCATTTTATTACTTGATCTGTTCTACCCTTTCTCCCTGGAAGGTTCCTATCTCTGGGCTCTCTTAGAGATCCTGCTAGAGGGTATGAGTTTTCATATCATTGAAAATTTTCAGTTTTTTAACCCCTCTTTCCTTCCTTTCACTCTTCCTTTAGTAATTAGTATGGCCTAGGCCAGTGATGGCGAACCTTTTGAGCTCGGCGTGTCAGCATTTTGAAAAACCCTAATTTAACTCTGGTGCCGTGTCACATATAGAAATGTTTTGATATTTGCAACCATAGTAAAACAAAGATTTATATTTTTGACATTTATTTTATATATTTAAATGCCATTTAACAAAGAAAAATCAACCAAAAAAAATGAGTTCGCGTGTCACCTCTGACACGCGTGTCATAGGTTCGCCATCACTGGCCTAGGCCCTAGGAAAAGGCCATGATCTATGTGCTGGGGATCTTCAGTGAACAGAACTCCTGCCTCGAGGTTGCTCATACACTAATGTGTGGCCCAGACAAATGCACATATGTGTATTTTTCTCCATATCTACCATTCTAATTAAGTCCTGAAAAAGTGTGCAGTCACCTGTATTAGTGAGCTCAGTTTGCAGTAACAAAATGCCATAGAATGGGTGGTTTCAATGAAAGAAATGTATTTTCTCACAGTTCTGGAAGCTGTAAGTTTGAGATCAGGGTGCCGGCTTGGTCAGATTCAATGGAGGGTCCTCTTCCGGGCCTGCAGACAAATGCCTTCTCAGCATCTCCTCACTGGGCAGAGACAGTGCTCTGGTTTCTCTTCCACTTCTTATAATGGCATCAGTTCAAATGGATCAGGGCTCCACCTTTATGACCTCATTTAACCTTACTCACATTTTTAATGGCTCTGCCCCTAGTAAAGTCACATGGGAGATCAGGGCTTCAACCTGTGAAATTTGGAGGACAAATTTCTCCTAATTTGAACCCATCTAGGCTTTTGTCAGCCTAGGTCTCTATTTGTCAATTATTGAAAATTATTTTTGTTGTGGTTAATGCTCCTGAGGATACTTTTTTCATTGATTTTTAGAGAGGAAGGGAGGAGGAGAGACAGAGAGAGAAACATCGATGTGAGAGAGACACATCAATTGGTTGCCTCCTGAAAGCTCCCTGACCAAGGTCGGTGATTGAGCCTGCAAACAAGGTATGTGCCCTTGCCCAGAATTGAACCCAGGACCCTTCTGTCCGTGGGCCAACACTCTATCCACTGAGCCAAACCAGCTAGGGCTATTTAATATTTTTAAATTTCCAGTTTAAAAACCTTCAGCCCTCCTTTTGCTGACTTCCTAGCTCAGTGATGGTGAACCTTTTGAGCTCCGTGTGTCAGCATTTTGAAAAACCCTAACTTAACTCTGGTGCCGTGTCACATATAGAAATTTTTTGATATTTGCAACCATAGTAAAACAAAGACTTATATTTTTGATATTTATTTTATATATTTAAATGCTATTTAACAAAGAAAAATCAACCAAAAAAATGAGTTCGCGTGTCACCTCTGACACGCGTGTCATAGGTTCACCATCACTGTCCTAGCTCATAGAATTTGATACATAACCAGTATAGCACTTGTTGTATAGTTATGCATACACCCTGATACAGTGCCTCAAGGCCAGTTCCTAATAATCTATTGTTGTGTAACAAATCATACCAAATTTATTTACCTCAAACAAGGGTCACAATCCTTATGGACCAAGAATTTGGGGAAGGCGTGGCGGTATGGTGTTGGCTGAGAGTCTCTGTATTAGTATGCTCAGACCGCCGTAGCCAGAATTCCAAGGTCACAGTGCCAGCAGGTTGTTTGTTGTGATGCTCCTCTTCCTGGCTTGCAGACAGCTGACTTCTCACTGTGTCCTCACCTGGCCTTTCCTCTGGGTGCATGTGAAGAGGGAGTGATCTCCGTGTCTCTTTCTCTTCTTACCAGGAGGCAAGTCCTATTGGATGAGGGCCCCACATAATGAACTCATTTAACCGGAATGACTTTCTTAAAAGACTGGTCTCCAAATATAATCACTGTGGAGATCAGGGCTTCAACATATGACTTTGGGGCACACAATTCAATCTGTAAAAGTGTTTTTATGTGGTTTTAGTCAATCAGTGAGTAGAGCTGAAACACAGTAGTGAAAAATGAAACAAGCACGAGTGACAAAACAGGAACCCCAACTGGACACCTCCACATTCTCTTTAGAGTGCCCTGTTTCTTGATCAGGATGTGGCATAAGATATTTCCTTTCCATTCTGTAGCATACCTAAAGTATAGTGCCTCGATTTTAACTATAGGAAGAGAGGATATTTGGCAAAATTTCTCCTCGCTGGGAAACAAAAAATTAAAAGCAAGACTCGAGGCTTTGGATCAATCACTGGCTCCATCTGGTGTATGTTCTCTTTGATGGCCTCATTTAAAACTTCAAGAGATTTTGCATGGATTTAAAATTCTCATTACAATCCTCGCCAAAGCATCTTAAATGCAAAACAATCTTAACGTTAAAAATTTAGAAATTGCTGAAGGAGACATACAACTGAAAACTGTGAGATAAAAATGAGTCAGAGAAAAAAAAATTCTAGCACATTTCTGGAAGACTCTGAAAATAAAAGTAACACTATCTTCATTATGATTTTTAAAGTTCTTTTTAAATATGGTTACATTAATTTTTTGTAGATTAGGTCCCATCCTAATTTACAGGGAGATGTGAAATATAGCCGATAGAGATTTCCCCTAACATTTGCCACTTTCTTTACCTTTAGAATGAATCCCAAGTGAACTAGGTTTTATAAGTTAATGTTTCTTCTGCTCTTCAAGCAATATTGATCTCCTACAAATCCATTTATTTCTCTCCTCCTAGGAAAAATGGACATCTCCATTTCTGTAGTGAATTCTAAATAGCCATTTTTTAGTGGACAAAAAAGTACATTAATTTTTTCCCCAAGAAGCACTACATTTTATCATTGAATTAACCTGGACCTACCTTAGAACTCCTCAGTGGCTACTGATTTTTAAGCCTTCTCCATAACATCTTATTCTTACTAGGTGTTAGAGATATTCTGGTAACTTAACTATTTTATCTGGTAACATACTATTTTATGTGGACTGCCATAACATTCCTCCCTCCCCCAAATTTTAATGTCCACCCAATTCCCATTTGTATAATTTTTCTTGCACATTTTCCTACCTGGGTTTCTAATTTTCATTACCTTCTCTATAGTAAAAAGAACCATATAATATTCTTTAAAAATAAAATAGGAGAGAATAAGTAGCAGAAAAGTGTGCGGAGTCATCATATTGATAGATTGGCAATATCTTTATAACTATTTCTATCATAAGTCTTAAAGTGATAGCATACAATGTGTTCAACAGAAGATATATGCTTTTAAGTTTTCTTGGGAATTTCAAACACAGTATGCTAAAGCGAGGTGTAAGGCATATTGCTGTACATTCATAAAGCCAACAATTTGGAAACAATTTCAAAACCAGATAAAGACACTACAAAGAAAGAAAATTACAGACCAATATTCCTCATGAATACATATGCTAGAATCATCTACACTAATAAAAGAGAAACATGCAAATTAACCAACACTCCGCCACTCCACTACACCCACCAGCCAATCAGAGTGACTATGCAAATTAGCCCAACAAAGATGGGGGTTAATTTGCATACACAGGCGTGGAGTGAATACTGAAGACGACTGAAGATGGCAGCAGCCATGGAGCTGGAGTGAGCAGGAGGCTTGGGTTGCTTCTGGCTACAGAGAAAGCCAAGCTTCCCGCTGGCCCTGGACTCTGCTCAAGGAATGCCTGGAAGTCTGGGTCGCCGGGGGCAACCCAGGCTTCCAGCCCACCCTGGACTCCACTCAAGGTGGGGCTGGGGGCCTGGGCTCTGCTCAAGGAACTGGAAAAAAAAAAAAGGAAGGACAGGGAGGAGCCGGAGTGGAGAAGCCACGCCTCGCTGCTGCGGCCGGATCAAAGGCCTGGGTCTCAGGTGCCAGAGGAAAACCAGTGCCAGCAGCCAGGGGAAGGAAGGCCTATTGTGCGAATCTTCATGCAATGGGCCACTAGTCCACAAAATACTAGCAAACTGGATCCAGCAATACATTAAAAAGATCATACACCAAATGGGATTTATTCCAGGGATGCAAGGCTGGTGCAATATTTTAAAATAAATAAATGTGATACATCACATAAAACAAAGGATAGAAATAACATGATCATATCAATAGACACAGAAAAGGCATTTGACAAAATCCAGCACCCATTTATGATAAAAACTCTCAGCAAAGTGGGAATAGAGGGATCATACCTCAACATAATAAAGGCCATATATGACAAACCTACAGCCAACATCATACTTAATGAGAATAGCTAAAAGTGATTTCCTTAAGATCAGGAACAAGACAGGGATGTCCACTTTCACCACTCTTTTTAAAAAATATATGTTTTTATTGATTTTAGAGAGAGAGAGGAAGAGAAAGAAAGAAAGAAAGAAAGAAAGAGATAGAAAGAAAGAAAGAAAGAGAGAGAGAGAGAGAGAGAGAAACATTGAGTGGTTGCCTCCTACACACACTGTACTGGGGATTGAGCCCACAACCCAGGCATGTGCCCTGAACAGGAATCAAACTAATGACCTTTTGGTGCATGGGAATAAGCAGTAGGAAACCAACTGAGCCACACCACTCTTATTCAACATTGTACTGGAAGTCCTAGCCACAGCAATCAGACAAGAAGAAATAAAAGGCCTCCAAATTGGAAAGGAGAAATTAAAGCTGTCACTATTTGCAGATGACATGCTATTATACATAGAAACCCTAAAGACTCCACCAAAAACTGCTAGATTTAATAAATAAATTTGGCAAAGTAAGATACAAAATTAAGATCCAGAAATTGATGGCATTTTTATACACCATTAATGAACTCTCAGAAAGAGAAAATAAAAAAAATAAATAAATAAATCCCATTTATCATTGCAACAACAACAACAACAACAAAATACCAAGGAATAACCTTGACCAAGGAAGTAAAAGACCTTTTCTCAGAAAACTATAGAACATTGAAAAAGGAAATAGAGGAAGATACAAACAAGTGGAAGCATATACTGTGTTCATGGATCGGAAGTATTAACATCACTAAAATGTCCATACTAACAAAAGCAATCTAAAAATTCAGCACAATATATTAAAATACCAATGGCATATTTCATATATCTAGAACAAATATTCCAAAAATGTATATGGAACCAAAAAAGACCCTGAATACCCTCAGCAATCTTGAGAAAGAAGAACCAAGTTGGAGGGATCACAATACCAAATATCAAACTATAATACAAAGTCATCATAATCAAAGCAGCCTGGTACTGGCATAAGAACAAAAATATAGGCCAATGGAACAAAATAGAGACCCCAGAAATCTACGCATGCCAGTATAATAAATTAATATTTGGCAAAGGAGTCAAGACCATACAGTTGAGTAAAGATAGTCTCTTCAATAATTGGTACTGGGAAAATTGGACAGGTATATGCAAAAATGAAACTAGACCACCAACTTACACCATACACAAGAATAAACTCAAAATGGATAAAATACTTAAATGTAAGTCGTGAAACCATAAAAATCCTAGAACAAAACATAGGCAGTAAAATCTCAGACATCTCACGTAGCAGTATTTTCACCAATATATCTCCTAGGGAAAGGGAAACAAAGGAGAAAAATAAACAAATTGGAATACATCAAACTAAAGAGCTTCTGTACAGCAAAATAAACCACCAACAAAATGAAAAGGGAATCCACTGTATGGGAGAACATATTCACCAATGATACATCTGATGAAGGGTTAATTTGCAAAATATATAAAGAACTCATACAACTCAACAGGAGGCAGCTGATCGATGTTTTTCTCTCATCGATGTTTCTAACTCTCTATCTCTCTCCCTTCCTCTCTGTAAAAAATCAATAAT
>NW_005354291.1:2555758-2561637 GCF_000412655.1 Myotis brandtii | reverse complement strand
CTCTTATCTTTTCCAACAGCATGGATGGACCTGGAGATTAAAGAAGCCAGTTAGAGAAAGACAAATATCACGTGATCTCACTTATATCTAATGAACAAAATAAACTGACAAACAAAATAGGTCCAGAGGCATGGATGCTTGGAACAGAATGACAGATCTCAGAAGGAAGGAGGGTGAGAGTGACAGGAAGAGATTAACCAAAGAATTTATATGCATATATGCATAACCCATGGACACAGACAATAGTGTGGGAGACCTAGGGGGTAGGGCCAGGGCTGGGTGGAGTAGGGCAAGAGGGGAAAGCAGGGAACATAAAAAAACAACCACAACCTGATTTTAACTTTTTTTTAAAGTAGTGCTTTTATTTGCTGTATAAATGAAAGGTAAAACAGACCAAAAAAAATGGTCTCAATTTGTCATGGAAATGAGAGAAAGGGAAGGTTTCACATTTAGTGAATACCCTCTTTAGGTCAGGCTCTTTCACACAAATCATCTCATGGAGTCTCACAACAATATTCTAATTATTGTCTGTATATGTAATTGCTTGTAACATACTTATGAGGAAATGAAGTTTAGATCAAGTAATAAACAGAAGGCTGCACTGCTAACAAAAGGTCACGTAGGGATGTGAACCAACTCTGTGTGACACCAACTCTTGATGGTTATGACACTAAGACTGTGGAGTCTGGAGAAGACAAAGAAGCAAAGGGGGGCGTGCAGGAGGCAGCTGATCGGTCTCTCTCATCGATGTTTCTGACTCTCTATCCCTCTCCCTTCTTCTCTGTGGAAAATCAATAAAAATATATTTAAAAAAAAAACAAAAAAAAACCACTCATAGGGTAGTTTTGAGCACATTAAGAAGTCATTTATAGAAAGAATATTCAGCCATCTTCAAATCTATCTATTCCAGCATTTGATAAAAGCTAAGCAAATTTTATTTAATTGGTCATGATGTGGATCATGTACAAAGTGATGGTAAAACCTATGACTTTGAACTTAACCAGGTATATTTTTCATTATTTCATGGATGACTGAATTAAAATAGCTGAAGGATCATTAAACACACAGGATTGATTACTGAGGCAGCTTGCTGAATTGTTTTCGTTAGCACTCAGAATGAGAGAAAATGATCATCTTTTCCAAGTTAATAGATCAGAGAGCTTCTTCAACACAGCTCCTCTGATAGCTCTACCTTAATGAATTACCTTAACAACTGAATCTTCTATCATGTGCTTTCTTAAACTCTTGATGTACTATAATGCTTTGTATAGTAATTTATATCTGGTCACTTCAAGTTCTATAAATGTGTTTGCAGCATTATGTATAGTATTGTTCAATGAACTGGTTAATAGGATTCTTCAGGACAGTGATCAACTCTTTAAAGTGTTTGTATTGAGGTGTATGTAGGGGAGGGATTAATGGGAGAAAAGGGCAGGGAGGTCAACATTTTAGCAAAAAGATAAAGCAATAAATAGGACTGAGAAAACTTAGTAAGAGGAAAGCCAAAGAAAATCATATCATAAGTCAAGAGGAGAGTCTATAATGAGAGAAGAATCAAATACCACAGAGAAGTTGAGCAGGATGAGATTCACAGAGAAAAGGACATTATTGATGGTAATTTTATTAGAGTGATGAGAGAATAAGGTAGACTATAGAGGATTAATGAAAGAGTTGGGGATGAGATAGTGGAGGCAGAAAGGGTAATTTAGGTTTTATTTACATGTACTATCAATCCACATATTAAATGTGAGAAAAGCCTATTTCTTATGTTATAAGATAAAAAATCAAAAGTTATAATATTTATTTCCCACAGCCACTAGATTGTCATGCTAAATTCTGCTAATTCTACCTCCTAAGCATGTGTTTAATTGATCTCCCATTTCTTGCCTCTTTTCACTGCTGTGGTTCAGACCCTCATTTTTTCTTGCCTGGACTGCTTCAAATGATTCATTTTGTGGTTTCTTGACTCTGCATATGTCTTCCTCAAACCTTCACATATGTTTTATTTTATCTTATCCAAACTATACAACTAAACTTTTTCACTCCCTTGCTTAAAACCATGTATTAGCCTTTCATTGTCTACAAGGTAAAGCCAAACTTTGTTAAAAGGCTTTCCATGATCTGCCTGCCTCCCTTTCTAGCTGAATGTGCTACCATTCAATGCTTTACTGTTTAAATTTCAGCAAAACCAAGCTACTGCACTTTCTTAAATACTCATTCCTCATCTTTCTGCCTTTGTGTATTTTCAGTGTCTCTTTGTCTGTTTCCACCCTCCCTTTGAAAACATTGCTTTTTCTTATCTCTACTTATTTCTCTAGACTCAGATTGAGTGTTTTATAAGCTAAAATGCATTGCCTCTAACTATTGGGATTAGCTAGGGTGGTCTACATATATCTGTAGTATCCTATGAATACCTCTATCCTCCCGGAGCTGAATGCAGTGGGAGGCAAGTGCCCAGTCATGTTGATTAGTCTCATCACCCCAAGTCAAGTCTCCCTCCTCACATTTACCTCCTTTACACTCTCCTACCTACCTCCATCCCCCTTCCCCTTTGGTAATCACCATATGAGGCTGTTCTTTGTTTGTTTTGTTTTTTTGTTTAATCCCTTACCTATTTTACCCAGCCCCCAACCGCTCCCCTCTGACAGCTGTCAGTCTGGTCTCTGTATCTGTGAATCTGTTTCTATTTTGTTTGTTAGTTTATTTTTCCACATATGAGTGAAATCATATGGTATTTATCTTTCTCTGACTGCTTATTTCACTTAACACTCTCCATGTCCATCCATGGTGTTACAAATGGTAAGATTTCCTTACTTTTTTTACAACTGAGTAGTATTCCAATGTGTTACTTAAAGTTCCATTTGATTTACTTAAATTGTTTTTAAAAAGGTATAAACTTAGATACAGTCTGTAAAATTATTACTAGAGTTTTCTAACTCAAGATTATATTTTTCATTTAAATTTTAACATATAAAATGTAACTAGAGTGACCAATTGAAATGACTATACTAATAATTTGACCTTGAAAAAGAACACTTTTGTTTCTGCTGGGAAAAAAATTTTATACTTTTCTAGATCCAAACTTCTGGTTAGTTCCTAATTTCTTAATGGCAAGGTTAAACTAAAATAAAACACTGGAATTCCAAGTGTTTTGCTATCCTTTTGTTTAATATTAGAAATAAAAATATAATAAAGGTCAGATAACATTAACAAAATCCTGATCTATAATTCAAACTCTCATTTAATTTATTGCAAGAGAGTATGTCTAATTCTTTAGCATATGCTAACTTAATACTGTCAATAAATTATAACATTATTTGAACACCTTTAAAGATTAATTTATTTTACGGAATTTCATTTCCAACATGATTTATATCACAACTGTAGTTCTCTTGGTTTTAATTCCAAAAGCATCAATAAAAGGAAAAATGATTTCCCACTTTTCTAAGCTTCTTAATACATCAAACACAGTCTTTCTTTGAATGGTTCAACACCACGGCCTCATACTTTTTCCGACTGCACAATAGAAAAGAGAGACATTTGTGATAAATGTGGCCAAATTGACTTCTCTGAGTTACTCTGTGTACCTAATCTTACACTTTTTGGAAAGGAATAAGTAGCTTTTAGGGAATCCTGATTTATTTTCAAAATAAAAGTATAGGAAATGATTGCAATTAATGCTTGAGCATACACAAAGTTCAAATGGTAAAATATTTTTCCCTGAAGTCAAGAGTTATAGTACCAAAGGGCTTGAGAATATACACAGGAAAAATAACTACAGTAAGACTGTTGACATTAGCCAAATAAAAAATAGCCATTCAACTTAGATTGAGAAGATGTGCCATCAAAATAAAAGTATAGGAAATGATTGCAATTAATGCTTGAGCATACACAAAGTTCAAATGGTAAAATATTTTTCCCTGAAGTCAAGAGTTATAGTACCAAAGGGCTTGAGAATATACACAGGAAAAATAACTACAGTAAGACTGTTGACATTAGCCAAATAAAAAATAGCCATTCAACTTAGATTGAGAAGATGTGCCATACTGAGTAAAAAAAAAAAAAAAAAAAAAAAAAAAAAAGCCATTCACAGAGAGAGAACCCTAAAAGGTAATAATCTTTTAATTATAGTTAAGGTAAATTCTGATTCATAATAAATAATTTTATCCTATAGGCATAAATTAACAAGATATATGATCTACCTTCTTAGAAAAGAAAAAACAATCTAAATGTGTATTCTTTTTTTTAAAACAGCCTTTGCTATTTAGTTATTTTTAGCTGTGATCTTTCTTGCAACAAAAGGGAAGAACTCTTTCATTATAAATGTTAAATACTAAGGCTCCTTTGAAGGAGTTTTAATCTTCATGAAATTGTTTCTTAAGTGGGCTCTTCCCATGGCATGGTAGAAGTGTTAGCACTGGGGGAGAGAGCAGAAAAAATAAAGGAGAAGGAGATTAGGTTCTAGATAATTTTCTTAGGAACAAAAATCCAAGTATCTCTTGATAGCAAACTTTGTAGCTGCTAGGAAATCAGGCCAAGACATTCAATATAAAATTTCAGACTCAATAAACCGCACACAGTTCATACTAAATCCCCCTAATTGTCAATGAATAGTACACTCCCTCATAAAAAACCAAAAAGGTCATGTTAAATTACACAGGCCCATGCTGTTCCACAAATCCATGTACCTTGCATCTCTGACTTGTGTGTCGGCCCTGCAATTTTCTGAACTTCACTCAGCTTTACCACCCACTGGTTATTCGACTCTAATCAATGGAAGCAAATATCCACATAGCTTGACCTTCAGCAAACCTCAAGAAGGTTAGAAGGGCAAGAGAATTCAAAGAGGAAATAAAATAGTAATTACTAGTATGCCTTGTAAATCACAGAAATAGATTTAATCTTTTTTTGTCTTCTTTTAATAGGGGAAGGAAGTGAATGAGGATTATATAAAGCAATTGACTTTTAAGTTTGAATAAATGTATACTATAGCCCTGGAAAATGTCCATAAATTCAGTTTTTCATGACTTGTATATATTAAGACTAGATGTTTTGTTTGTTTGTTTGTTTGTTTGTTTTTAAAATATGTTTTCTTGATTTTTTTACAGAGAGGAAGGGAGTGGGATAGAGAGTTAGACATATCAATGAGAGAGAAACATAGACCAGCTGCCTCCTGCACACCCCTTACTGGGGATGTGCCCACAACCAAGGTACATGCCCTTGACCGGAATCAAACCTGGGACCCTTCAGTTCGCAGGCCGACGCTTTATCCACTGAGCCAAACTGGTCAGGGCTAAGACTAGATGTTAACATGTTACCATAGTAGCAAGGCTTCTTTTAAAAAGGACGGGAGGAATCATTTTCTATCATTTTAGCGCTAGGAAAACAGCACAATGGAAATGACAATGGATCCTTTTCTTTTAACCTTTTAAATCCCACCACTAGATCAGTTCTCTAATCTAGAACACCCAAAAAGATTGCATGGAGGCTTGTCTAGCTTGGTTCCTCTTGACCTTCACAATCCTGGAAATACCCACACAGCTGTCACCCTCCCAGGGAAAGGAGTGTTTGACATCAGACAGAGGGAAGGAAAGAAACAGGAAAACGGAAAGGCAGCAGAGGAGTCTGTGGGTAAGAGGCAAAGTTTGCCCTTGATAACTCATTTCCCCTTCAGCTCCTCGCCTTTGTTCTCACCTCACCCCATAGCACTCTTTGTTTTTAGTTTTATTTATTTCATTATTTATTTATATTTTAATCGAATTAATTGGGGTGACATTGGTTTACAAAACCATACAGGTCTGTAGTATATGACTCAAAAAAACACCATCTGCATGCTGCCTCATGCGCCCATGGCAGCAAAGTCTCTTTCTCTCTCTATT
>NW_005354291.1:2545726-2555317 GCF_000412655.1 Myotis brandtii | reverse complement strand
CCATTGTGTAAATGTAGCCCAGTTGTTTTTATCCACTCATCTACTGATGGACACTTGGGCTGCTTTCAGATCTTGGCTATTGTAAATAACGCTGCAGTGAACATAGGGGTGCATATAGTCTTTCAAATTAGTGTTCCAGGATGCTTAGGATATATTCTCAGAAGTGGGATTTCTAGACTCTTTAGTCTTCTCTTCTTTCATCAAAAACTGATTTGCAAAGGGGCTCACAAATCAGCCTCTTTAACTTTGAGGTGAGTTAAAGTTAATACTCTTTTCAAATTACATTTGCATAGTTAAGCCTAATCTATAATTGTGGGATAAAAGAGTTGCCTTCTGTTAAAGGATTTTTAGGCATCGACAGGGAGGAAGTTTATTATTTGGGATATTGTGTAGCATTTTGAAATCAAATAGTTCCAAAAGAAAAGTAATTTCAGTTCTACTTTGGTTTACCTTAAACTTTCATAAAAGCATATAAAACTGTCTGCTTTGATGCAATTGCCTTTTATAATATCAATTAAGGATTTTAAAGAACAGTAATAAGTAAAAATAAAATAAAAAATTCAGGATACGAAAACTGCTGTTAGAAGAGTCTACTTTAGCATCTCTGAAAAGTCTCTATGCTTGTGTATTATACAATTTTATCCACATTCTTTTGGTAAGAGAAGGATGAGGAAAGAGAATGTTGATTTTCCTGAGTCTGCTCTGTGCCAGACACGCTTCTAGACACTTACACAAATCTTATTTTATAACTTTAATAATTTCTTCTTTTTCCTTTCCTTTCCTTTCCTTTCCTTTCCTTTCCTTTCCTTTCCTTTCCTTTCCTTTCCTTTCCTTTCCTTTCCTTTCCTTTCCTTTCCTTTCCTTTCCTTTCCTTTCCTTTCCTTTCCTTTCCTTTCCTTTCCTTTCCTTTCCTTTCCTTTCCTTTCCTTTCCTTTCCTTTCCTTTCCTTTCCTTTCCTTTCCTTTCCTTTCCTTTCCTTTCCTTTCCTTTCCTTTCCTTTCCTTTCCTTTCCTTTCCTTTCCTTTCCTTTCCTTAGGGGCCCCTCAAAGGCCTCTGGGCTCCAAAGGCTCCTAGTCGTGCTTGAGGGTGAGCCTTTCCAAGAGATACTCTCCCAGCCCAGCCTGGGGGCCGGCAGCCTGCGGAGGTGAGTCAGGTGTTGCCCATCTTCTTGATGAGTTTCACCTCCTCACCCCGGAAGTGGTTCTGCAGGAAGTCCCAGAGCTGAGGGTCTGCGCGGGTGGAACCCAGGGCCTGCAGCTCCACAAGGGCCTGGTTCAGGGTCCTCTCCAAGGCCAGGGCGGCTTCCATGGCACCCTGAGTTTGCCCACTCATCTTGGGGAGGCTTTAGCTCGTCCTGCAAGAGAATTCGGCCACTGTGCTGGTTTTGCATCTTTAAGATGTTCAACGCCCTCCCACTTTGCCAACTCACAGAATCAGTGGCCCACGCCCTCCAGAGCTACATTGTCAAGGTCAAAATAGAAGCCCAGAGAGAGGTAGGTGTGGGAGGCCCGCAGATGCAGGCTGGCCAGGCGGTTGACCACAGCCTCCCCTTCAGTGAAATAATTCTGACGAATTTGGGAGCTCGTGTTTGTTCAGCAATAAGGAGTTAAGGTAGAAAAGAAACCAGTGTGTTGGTTGGTTCCGGAGGTGGTTCTGAAGGTGGTGACTGGATAAGACGCAGGAGAGTGGCCCGAGGCTGGAAGAAGGGGCGTCCCTGGGCCTGTTCTGTCCAAACACTATTGAAGCAAGAGACAGATCCGGGACTGCCAAGGGCACTGCCTAATTCTTTAAAAAAAATATATTTTTAAGGATTTTGGAAACCAAGGTTTTGTAAAATACATTTTTTTATGGTTATCAGAAATTCTGAAGCAAAAGTCTTATAGACTGCATACATTTTGGAGCCTTTTAAAGCCATTTATGTCCTTATGTCATTGAGTCTTCCAATAGAGAAAAGTATTTGTTATGAAATGCTTTAAGAACATGTGTGATTTTTTGCAACCCTTTTAATTAATTACTTTCAGTTTGTAAAACATTGAATTTAAGACAAATAGCATATTGAGAGGAAAGCTATATTTTCTTTTTTCAAAATATTTGTGATTTCATTAGTACTTTTGAAGTCTGGTTCTAGGAATAATATATTACATTTGCCCACTTTAAGGGACTGTGTACTTTGTGTTGATTTAAGTAACTCCAGAGAAGCAGTCGTCAACCTTTTGGACCTCACAGACCACCAGTGGTCTGCGGACCACCGGTTGGCGACTGCTGCTCCGGAGAGTGACTTTACACAAAAGGAACAAAAGCCTGTAGCCATACAACCAGTGATTATCAATTGGTGTGTCACAAGAATTTTTAAAACATGCAATACCTGACTATTTAGTCAGGGACACTGACCTTTTTTCCCTGAGATTGTCAAATAAAAAAATTATAACAGCCAACACAACAATAGCCATTGGGTGTGAATGAATCAAAATTATACCTATTTTCAGATCAGAAAAAAAATTTTTTTTGTGTGTGCCATGGAATTTTAGTCATTAGTTTACGTGTACCACAAGATGAAAAAGATTGCAGATCGCTGCCGTGGACTAAAAGCAAAGGCAGTAGGGCCTGAAAACGCCAGCTGTGTTATGTGGAGAATGATGTAATGCTAACCGTGCTCCGAGTCCGTAGGGGAGGGTGCAAGATGCCAGGTAGTTGTCAGACCCTGGGAAAGTGAATCAGCATGTTTTAGAGTAGATTGTGGAAAGCATTCTATCTGCTAACTTACCAGGGCTTTGCACTCCAGGGTCACACAGAAATGTGGTCAATAGCTTATTGATAGCTGGCAAGAATATACATTTGGCTAACATATGTTTATTGATATGCAGGCAAAAATTATATACTCAAAGTGGTAGGCTCTTCAAGTTCTCATAAGCTTTCAGTCTTATCCCAAAGAATGTATGTGTTATATTTATTTTCAATGACTGTGAAGTGGACCCTAAATTGATTAATATCCAAACTTTTTCAAAACTTTGGCCAGATATTCTCTTGAAAATGAGATGACAGCCGTGACCATCATTTGTAAAGCAGATCAGAAAGGTTTTGCAATGCAATGAAGGTCAAAGACAGAAAGCTCACTTTTCATGGACTACTCCTTTAACCACGTTTCTCTCAAACAGTGTCTATTAAA
The DNA here is from genome assembly GCF_000412655.1 of Myotis brandtii. Lineage (NCBI taxonomy): Eukaryota > Metazoa > Chordata > Mammalia > Chiroptera > Vespertilionidae > Myotis > Myotis brandtii. Next base: position 2,552,151 of record NW_005354291.1, on the reverse strand, counting down.
ATGCAGCCTACCTACTTCTTCCATGCCAGATATTAATTATTTTGACAAGCAATAGGGAAATGTCAAGAATATGTGAACTGATGAAAACAAAAGCAATGCAGTTTCCAAGGATGCACCTGACAGCTCTTAGGGGATCTGGAGAAATGAGAGCAGAGTTACAGAGAAGATTTCAAGTGTTTTCCTAATAAACTCGGGCAATTGAAAGTTGTAAAAAGTCATCAGATTTATACGAAACTTGGATCCTCCCTAAATGCATAGTAACTTTCTTTAATAACTTTTTTTAAAACTGTGAATTTATATTAGAATGATTTGATTTTATACAGGGTGGCACAAAAGGAGGTTTACAGTTGTGAGGACATGAGTTTATTCTTGTATTATTATTTATTAATTATTCTATTATTTTCCACATGAATAACTATAAGCTTACTTTTGCCCCACCCTGTGTTATAGTAAGGTAGACTTAGTATGGATTTATATAATGAAGCGGTTTCTTTTTTATTGTGGTAGAATTGACAAATATATATTATTTTTCAGGCTAACACATAGTGATTTGACATTTATATACATTCAAAATGATCACTACAGTAAATCTAGTTATCATTTTTTTCTATACAAAGTTGATACAATATTATTGTCTATAATACTTATGCTGTACATTACATCTTCATGACTTGTTTATCTTATAACTGGAAGTTTGTACCTCTTGAGGATAAAGACTGTATTTGTGTTCCTTATCATTGTGTTTCCAGCATCATTGCAGGTCAGCACCAGAGCATAGTGACCTTTCAATAGGTACTTATTTAGGGAACACATAGTTCAAGAAAAACTAGAAAAGGGAATGGTGGTGAACAATAAGAGAGAAAGGAGGACAATTAGAAGGAAAATCTTGGTGTCATAGAAACCCAGAGGAGCAATTCAAGAAAGGACCAATCAACAGTGTTTCATGCTGCAAAGGGGTCACACAAGATAGAAGTTGCAAAACTAAGCGCGTACTATTCTTCTATACAGATACCCAACGACTTGTTATTTCATTCATATTTACATTTAATAAGGTGCTAGTAATATAATGAATGTCAGGCTATGTTTTTGGTAGATGGATTTCTTTTTCCTCAATTACAAATTTCCTTTAAAGCTCTCCAAAGTATACATTTATCAGAACCAACAGAAGTACTTTAAATGAGAGTGTCAAGAAGCAAAATGCTGTTTTGTTGGGTATAGGTTAAATCACATAATAATAAACTATCCAGATGCAAATGTAATCTGTGGCTTCAAGATTGAAAACAACAGTCTTTCATCTTATTTTATGTTTTAACATGTTACAACCTGTGAATTCACATATTTCATAGAAAGGTAGCTATGTGCTTTTAAGAGCAAGAACAAAACTGAAAAAAATAATCCTTGAAAATGTTAACTCAGAGTAAACTCACCTAAGATTTTTTGAAGTGAAATAAGGAAGCTAATTGTGCAGAACAGTGGTTCCCTCATTCGTTCAGCAAATAGTTCACTGAGCACCTACTATGTGTTAAGTACGGTTCTAGGTCAAGGGGGTATAGCAGTAAAAGAAGCGGATATGCTCATAGCCTTTTAGGTCTTGCATTTATAGGTGATATTAAAAGTATATGGTTAAGAATAGTTAATTAATTGAAATGGTAATACATACTATGGAGATTAAATAGAGGATACTTTTGAAGGAATATAAAGAGGGCACCTTGTTATATAACGTATGACAAGATTTAATATGTGCCCTCATGGTACCAAAATATATATTTCAATAGTCTTACAGGAATATAACTACCCCAAGGAAATGCTATTTATTCAAGAACTAATAGAAGTTAGCTTGATGAATTGAGAGGAGAGGATTGAAGAAATCTTCTTGAATGGATAGGACAGCATATGCTCCCTAAGGTAGGAAGGGGTCATCACATTGGGAAAACTGGAAACAGAAGGAACATTAGAGAGAAGATGTTTATCTGGAACGTTAGAGGGGAAAAAAGAAATGTGGCCCATTGAGAGACTGGAGAGATGGTACAGAGAGCCTCAGGATTACATTAAAGATGTGGTCTTCATCCTTTTTATGAAAACCAGTGAAATATCATAAATAGATGAGTGACATGAACAAATCCTTTGAAGGATTTCTCTTTATTTAGAGCATTTTAAAAATGAACACAAAACTAGAAAATAAAAAAATATAAAAATAAAGCAGCTATTATATTTAGGATATTGTCTTTTATGATTAGGAATCCTCATATGAAGAATAGAAATAATGATAACTTTCTTTTAGGATTCTTGGAAACATTGAATAAAGTGCTTTACATGGTTTCCAGTATATTATAGGCTCTTAAATGTTATTTTCCTTCTTAATCCTAGATAAGTAAAATCATCTGTCCATTTACTGGTTTCTTATCTAACTGTAAGTTAATGCTCACTGACTGGCATTGCTAGGAGGAAAAGCAGAGGCTTTTCAAGAACATGATTTTCCATTCTCAGAGCATCCTTGAGTCACCCATTAATGAGGGAAGCCTGATTTTACCACAGTGATACCCTTGATGGGCACTGGCCTTCAAACATCCAGACTGGTACCCTGATTGGATAGGTCCAAATCTGGGAGACCCACCATGAGACAGAACTGCCTTGGGAAATTTGCATTCGGCTTGGGGTTAATTCTAATTATCTTGAAATTCCTCAGGAAATCACATCATATTAAAATCCTCTAAGTACCCTACTTCACTGGGGAACTGCTTGAGCCACACCAGACTTCATAATGGAAATTTCCAGCATTTGTATGCCCTGGAATCCTTGGTTGCTTCAAAACAGCATGGCTAAAGCAACTTGTAGCAATTTATAATTTTGACGTTTTGAGTGAATTTTTTTAAAAAGAAAATTCTCTGGTATTAAGTGTATGCCACACATTAAAATCCAGGGTTTGTTTGTTTTTTGGATGGAAAATGAACTTAAAGGGTGATATAGTTTAATGTACCCAGTAATAACGGCGCTTGAGAGTGAGCGAAGCCTGCTCAGACTCCCTGTTAGCTCTCAGATGATAGTTGGGAGCAACGGCATACAGAATCCATTGACTTAATTTCTGAATAATCCTTTTGACAAAATGTCTAAATAACAAACACCAAAAGTAGTTCTTTTCGAGAAAAATAAAGCAACAAGAAGCAGCAGTTATGAATGTTAATGGTTATATTGTTTCAAAACACAACTCTTTCTGAGAAAATAGTAGTAGGAAAACACTCCAGCTTTGGTAGACATTTCTGTTGGAAATTAATCAAACACGGTTATTAGAGCTCATATTCAAAGGGTAAGTATTTCAGGAAAAGTGCCCCATTCATAATTCTCCAGGGCTGTGATGTGTGAGCTGTTGATATTTGTGTTAGACTTATTCGTTTGTTCTAAAAGACGTATCATGCGGGCCTTGGTACTGATCTTAAAATTTGAGTTAATTGAAATGAACCCAGTGGAGATTGCAAAGTTTTCTCACACTATGGGGTTTTTATACTTCATTGGAAAATTTGGAAAGTAGTTGAAAGAAACTGCCTAGTAAAGAAAAAGGGAATGCTCCTAGAGAGATAACTAAGAAAGGTAACCAACTAAAAGGACACACATTTTTACATTGGTGGAATAATAAAGCAAAAAAGCAACCAAACTAGAAGACAGAAAGTTACAAATTCATTGATTCTTGTCTCACTGGCTGCTGACGAAAATTATAAAAAATCAGACATCATTTGCCAACAACAATGATAACTGTCTTTTCAAATGTTTTGAGTGCTCCAAGAACCATCAAAGGATTACTACTACTGCTATTATTACTCATCCTGGCTAGTCAGTGTACATACATGTATACTAAACTGTATGCTTACACACAAGAAAACATTTGACAATGTCTACAGGCCATGGTTAATAACCATGCCTATATCTGATTCTTAAGATGTATTCAGGTTTTTCTACTGATACTCAATTTGAAACTAATCAAATTTGGTACTATTAATATCTATATATATAAAAGCCTAAGCAACCATTCGACTGGTAGCTATGATGTGCACTGACCACCAGGGGGCAAACTCTCAACACACAGGCATGGAAACATGGAACAGACTGATGAATCTCAGAGGAAAGGAGGGCAGGGGGAGGGCAGGAAGAGATTAACCAAAGATCTTATATGCCTAATAGAGGCCCAGTGCACGAATTCATGCACCAGTGGGGTCCCTCAGCCTGGCCTGCAGGGATCAGGCCAAAAACGGCAGTCCAAAATCCCCAGAGGGGTTCCGGATTGCAAGAGGGCGCAGGCAAGGCTGAGAGACCCCACCAATGCACGAATCCATGCACCAGGCCTCTAGTTAATTTATAAAAGGCATAAAAATACTAAAAACAGGAAATAGTAATGCTCATATGTTTATTTTGTGATAGTTTAAAAGAATGAGCATTGCTTCTGCCCTGGAGGACCTTAAAGTTTAGAGGAATAAGAAAGGTTAAGAAGTAATGATGATGGTATGTGAGGAAGGTATATACGTAATAAAGACAAATAAACAGTAAAGTACTTACACCTCTGTGAAATATTCGGAATATAAGTTATAGTTTGCTCAGATAATTGGGAATAGTTCAGTGGGTTGAAATTATGGTCTCTGCCTGCCTCTCAAAACACCTGCTTTTCCCCCTGTAATCTCACCACCCCAGTGGTTCAACCCAAAGACCTATAGGCCTCCTACTCCTGAAAATCCTCCTCCTTTATTCCTTTATTTTTCACTCATATTAACTCAGTACACCTACTGAATCTCCCCTATTTTTATCATGTTTTAATAAAATTCGTTGCCACTGCTTAATTGAGCCCATAAAAATCTCAAGTCAGAGCTACAGCAATAGCTTCTAAAATGGTATTTTACCAGAGACTGTTTGATTGCACTCCAGCACATCTTTTGCCTTCCAGTCATTCCATACACTCTCTTATCTGTTTCTGAACAATCATCATTCATGCATTGCTTGCATGCCTGCTCTTTCCTCTAAGCAAAATATCCTTTACATCCTCCTGCACATAATGGCCTGACTTCCTATGGAGTCTTCAGGACTCAGACCAGTAGTCACGCAGTCAGAGGAATCTATTGACTCCTCCTTCCAGCTCATCAATTCTTTCTCTGTGTTTCCATAGCACTCAATACATACTCTAACATTTGTCACATTTCACTTTAATTATCTGGTTACCTTATTTACTTTCTATGCATATTAAATACTCTCTCAAGAAAGAATCATGATTGTATTTTATATTTATTCTAGGTTTTAGCATAGTACCGTGTCTAGGAATAAAAGAAATGCTTTATGAATAATTATCTAAATTTGCATGTATCAGTATACTAGTAACATTCAAAATGACTAATGTTGATTTACTAAGATTACAATGTTATATGAAATTATCAGTTAGAATGTTATTAATGCACAGAAGTCTTATATTAAAATAAAGTTAGAAATAGTAGGGGAACAAAACTGTCATTGGAAGGGTGCTGTCAAAAGCAGAAAAGTTTTAAATGTCTATTACCTGCTTTATTATAGTAATTGAATTAGAATATCTACTTAAAACAAACATAATTTAATAACTTGGCTTAACCAGAATCCTCAACAAATGTAGGATTGATGTTAAAGTGCAAGAATATATGTTTTCCAGGCTTTAGTTCATGAAGATTGAGATATTGGGAATTTTGATTTTCAAAATAGGGTGCTGAATGTCTGCTGAAGTCCAGATATCTCAGAGCTTTTGGATGAATGTTGAGGATCATAACATATCAACAACTCACATGTATACCAGAGGATCAGAGATCTCTTAGGACAAAAAGGGCAGCCATGCCCTAGCTGGTTTGGCTCAGTGGATAGAGCATTGGCCTGCAGACTGAAGGGTCCTGAGTTCGATTTTGATCAAGGGCACATTCTTGGGTTGTAAGCTCGATCCCCAGCAGGGGGCATGCAGGAGGCAGCCAATCAATGATTCTCTCTTACTGATGTTTCTAGCTCTCTCTCCCTCTCCCTTCCTCTCTGAAGTCAATAAATACATATTTTTAAAAAGGACAGCCATGACTTATTTCCCTTGATGAGATAACACAACAGATCTGATTATTAAATCAAACTTATGAGAGTCAAAGATTTTACCTTATATCAACTTTACTAATAACGGCAAGGATACAAGCAATCTCAAGGAATAGTGAAGCCTGGTAAGGTCTGACAAAGCCAATGTCACTCCCCAGGTCCTTTTTTGTTAAACGCTCTGGTAATGATTTAACATATGGCCTTTCAAAGTAATCTGTGTTACTAAATCACATACACAAATGGTACTGTTCCAATCATGACACGTCTCTATTTTATACATAATTATAATTACACTAGAGGCCTGGTGCACAAAAATTTGTGCACTGGCGGGGGGGGGGGGGGGGCCCCAACCC
>NW_005354291.1:2529477-2544265 GCF_000412655.1 Myotis brandtii | reverse complement strand
TGTTGCGACTCCAGCTCTGAGATCCTGGCTGACTGAAAGCAGGTTTCTGGGTTTTGTTTAGCTTCTATATTTGCAACATTGTTTCTTAGAGAGCAAGCTCAGAGCTGGGCTGCGGCAGGCGGGGAACGTTGGTTTCCTCCGTCACTAGAGCAAGCAAGCCTCCTGTTCGCTTCAGATGCCTGGCTGCCAGCTGCCATCTTGGTTGGCAGTTAATTTGCATATAGCCCTGATTAGCCAATGGGAAGCGTGTCGGAGGTATGGTTAATTACCATGTTTGTCTATTATTAGATAGGATAGCTTACATGTTATTTCTCTTGATTCATAGACTCTAGTTTTATTTTTTTTAAATCATTAGTTGTTTAATTTGTTTTTTCATAGGCAATCCTAGACAGAACAGGTGCATGGTGCTACAAGCATTCTATCCATAAAGCCTTTCTAGGAAATAGTACTAGTGTACTTGCCTGGAAGCCTATCATTAGCATACTTAACAAAGGAATCTGCAAGTTCACTTCCTTCTTCTTTTTTGGGGTTGCTGCCCCACTCCCATTTAGGGAAAGGATAGAATGCAAGCCTAGTGAGTCTTCCCACCTGATATTGTTTCCTTAAATTTTCCCCTCCTTGCCCATGGTTAGGGGTGTTTATGGTTTTGTTACCAGAGAATCAAATTCCTCCCTTGCTTGTGGGAATGGGTTTGAGGTTCTTGGGGTACCATTGAAATGAGAATTTTTAGATGCCCCATGGGAGAATGTGGGAAAGGGCTTTATTTACAGGAAGTTACATTCTTTGGGTTCCAATGCCCCATGCCCCTTAAGCCAGTCCTGAAAAAGGTGCAGCTGGGGTTCCAGTAAAGCCCAAAGCAAGGCCAGTGTCCAGAGCTTCCACTCCATGTTGCAGTGGGTGTGGTTCAGCATCCAGGGCAATTAAAGTCCATTAGTCCATTGTGGAGTCCCACATGGCCGTGAGCCACATGGACACAGGGGAATGCAGCTCCCTGAACAAGAGTCCCAGAAATAAACCCATGCCTATATAGTCAATGAATATTTGACAAAGAAGGAAAGAGCATACAATGGGGTAAAGAGTCTTGTCAATAAATAATGTTGATATTGGGAAAACTGAACAGAAACATGCAAAAAAAATATAAAACCAGACTACAGTTTTACACTATATACAAAAATTAATTCAAATGTGTTAAAGACTTGATTGTAAAGCCTGAAACCATAAGACTGCTAGGAGAAACATTGGCAGTAAGCTCCTTACATGGTCTTGGAAAAATTGTGTGGACTATGACTCCAAAAGCAAAGTCAACAAAAACAAGTGGGACGACATCAAACTAAATAGCTTCTGCAAAGTGAATAAACAGGCAACCTAAGGAATGGGAGAAGATATTTGAACATTATAAATCTGTCAAGAGGTTAGTATCCAAAATATATAAGGAATACCTACAACTCCATAGCAAAAAATCAACTAAAAAATGGGCAGAGGATCTGAATAGACTTTTTTTTTTCAAGGAAGAACTACATATGGCCAACAGGCATATCGAAAGACACAACATCACTAATCATCAGCGAAATGCAAATCAAAACCATAATGAGATATCATCTCACACCTGTCAAAATACTACTAGCAAAAATATAAAAATAAGTACTGTGAGGGTGTGGAGAAAAGGGATCATTTGTACACTGCTGATAGGAATGTAAATTGATTCAGCCATTATGAAAAACAGTATGAAGGTTACTTAGAAATTAAAAAACTACCATATGATCCAGCAGTTTTATTTCTGGGTATTTATTCAAGGAAAATAAAAAACACCAATTAAAAAATATATATGCACCCCATGTTCACTGCTGCATTATTTGCAATTGATAATATATGGAAACAACCCAAGTGTCCATTGATGGATGAATGGATTAAAAAGATGTTTATATATAAACATAGATATGAATGAAATCTTTTTAAAAATATAACTTATTGGTTGTTTTTTTTTTTTACAGAGAGGAAGGAAGAGGGATAGAGAGTTAGAAACATCGATGAGAGAGAAACATCAATCAGCTGCCTCCTGCACCCCCTCCACTGGGGATGTGCCTGCAACCAAGGTATATGCCCTTGACCAGAATCGAACCTGGGACCTTTAAGTCCACAGGCCGATGCTCTATCCACCGAGCCAAACCAGTTGGGGCTGAATGAAACCTTGACATTTGTGATGACATAGATGAAACTGAAGAGTATCATACTGAGTGAAATAGTCAAATATAGAAAGACAAATATTATATGATTTCACTTACATGTGGAATCTTAAAAGCAAAACTAACAGCCAGCCAACAGCAGCCTGCAGACCAAAGGGTCCCAGGTTTGATTCTAGTCACTCTCTTCCATTCTCCCTAAAAATCAATGGAAAAATAAAAAATATCCTCTGGTGAGGATTAACGACGACAACAAAAAGCAAAACAACACAAAACCAGACTCAGATACAGTGAACAGGTTTGCGGTTGCCAGAGAGGACGGGTTTGTGTGTGTGTAGGGGGAGGGGGAGTGAGAAGGTTGAAGAAGTTCATACAAACTTTCAGTTATAAAATAAATAACTCATTGATATGTAATCATGGGGAATATAGGCAAAAATATTGTGCAAGCTTTGTGTAGTGACAGATAGTGAGAGAACCTATTGTGATTATTTCACAACGTATACAAATGTCAAATCATTATGTTGCACACTTTGAAAATAATATAATATTGCATGTCACTTATACTTCAATATAAATAAATATTTTTAAAGTGAGCTCATATTATAAGTAAGGCACACTTCTTAAAAACCTTAAAGTACAAATCAAAGAAGACTATTAATGATAGAATACCAATAAAATTTCCAGATACCATGCCCTCTTAAGAAGTCATTGTTAGGCATTAAATCAGGTGTTTAAGTCAAGGGACTACTAGAGTTAGAGTTAACAGAAAAGAAAGAAAAATCTATGGGTATGATTCAAAAGAAATATTGGGCATGGTTGAAGATTTCTCACGTTTCTCCTGAAAGCTCATAAAGCAGCTGATATATTTAGCAATTTTCAGAAACCTTAAGGGTGTAAAGTGCCAAATGCAACCAGAAATCTTATTTTCAGAATAATATATATTTCTTTTAAGATTTCATTAAAATTAGGAGAGCAAGGGTGAATTGTATTAAGAAAGACTGTGAATTTGAAAGCAGGCATTGTCATCTGGAGTTTGGGGTCAGCATCTCAATTTCTCATCTGATTTGTGTTGGTCTTCTCAGATGCAGTGAGACTGTGAGGTTAGCTGGGGCTATGCCATGCATCACTCTGCTTTATTGAGGATGCTGGTTCGGGGGAAGCTGAGAGCTACTTTAACTCTTTTGGGCAAAGTCGATCCAGTGGTTTCACATCACGTTATCGCCTTTCAAAGCTGAATGATGAATTTGCAAGTGAATATAGGAAAGTTAAGAGAAGACAGAATAATTCTTCATTACATTTTATTCTCTTATGTCTTCCTCTGTCCACTAACCTATTTCAGGAAATATTAAGTGTCATATTTATTGTAACTGATGGCTGGAACTATTTTGCTGACTTTCAGAAGTAAACTACTTCCATTTCCACTTTATAATAATTTCTATTCACAGATAAAATTTTAAGTTTAGAAATATTTTGAAGGTATGACTTTAACATTAACAAACATACCTAGTATAAGATGAAAATACTTTATGTAAATTACAGACCAAATGACCATGTTGTACTTTGCAAGAGGCTCCTTTTTTAAATGTAGATTCTGTATTATTCCCTATTGATACATGAAGCCTAACAGATTGTACTTGTTCTCAGGAACAGACAAGTATGATATTTGTTTTTTCTCTTCCATTTTAAAGGAGATAAAGGAGGTATTTTTATATTATTTCCCCTTTTGCTATATAAAGTTTTCCTGCTTTAAACTACCCAATTCAGCATAGCTCGCTGAAAAGCTTTGAGTTCCTTGTACCACCACCGTTTTCCTCTGGTTTCATTATTCAGCTGTCATGTAAATAGTGTGTGGATCTACATGGAGTCTATCTCTCTTTCCATTGTTTACCTCCAAATCACATTAATGTTAAAGAACAGATGGCTTCTGTTATGTATGTCTCCCAGGTTCACTGAAATTCCTGGATAACATAATTAAGCCCGAGCCCACTGTCCAGCAGAAACTTAAAACATTTTATAGTTGTGATCCAAAAAGTAAGAATCTTGCCCAGCTGGCATGGGTCAGTGGATGAGCATTGACCTATGAACCAGAAGGTCACGGTTTGTTTCTCCATCACATGCCCAGGTTGTGGGCTTGATCCCCAGTGTGGGGCATGCAGGAGGCAGCCAATCAAGGATTCTCTCTCATCATTGATGTTTCTATCTCTCCCTCTCCCTTTCTCTCTGAAATTAATTAAAATATATATATATTTTTTTAAAAGTAAGAAGCTTCCAAAAGATTTTATATGTTTCCAAAGGACAGTAAGGAACCAAGTTTTCTCCCTCCAGCTGCATCTTCCCCCAGTCTCACCATCATATTGATGCCATTGTAATAACCTGATTATTATTTAACAGGGAAGGAGGGAAAGGAAGGCTAATTAATGTAGGCAGACTATTTATACAGCTTTGTCAGAAAGCTGCATTTAGCATTCTCCAAGTCTGTTCCCGCTGATCGCTGGGGGAAGGGACTGGACAAAGGCAATGTAGACACATGCCCAGTAAGATCTGAGTGATGTGGGAAGGTGCTTGCCCATCTATCCCACCTGGGAACAAATCAATGTCCAGGATGGGGAACATAAAATCCCACCGAAGAGAAATCTTTCAAAGAAGAGTGCACTGATGTTTGTGCAAAGATATTTCAAATACCTTTTCTGGGGAAAGGCGACTTCTTAAAGGGATGAAAGGGAGATATGACAAAAATGGAATAGGGAGGGATGTGAAAGTGACATGTAGAAAGTAAGCACTTGCAGACATGGGGAAAGATACAGTGAAGTCCCTAAACAACTCTGAATGTAGAGCATGAGAACTGACCAAGATCAGGGCGCCACATCACAGACAAAATTGTAAGTGAAGTGGGAGGGCATCCTAGATGCTAACAACTGTGGGAGAGCCAGACAGGCAATTTATAGGAGGAGGAGCAATGAGAGTGCCTAGGAGTCGGCTTTTAGTGCCAGTCTTTCTCTGTACCCTTTCGAACAATGTGACATGCATACTAAACATATTTTTCCAGAGCTTACTATCATTTAAAAAATCTAGTTAGGCCCAGCTGGCATGGCTCAGTGGTTGAGTATTGACCTATGAATCAGGAGGTCACGGTTCGATTCCCAGTCAGGGCACATGACCGGGTTGCAGGCTCGATCCCCAGTGTGGGGCATACTGAAGGCAGCCAGTTGATGATTCTCTCTCATCATTGATGTTTCTATCTCTCTCCCACTTCCTTTCTCTCTGAAATTAATAAAAATATATTTAAAAAATAAAAATCAATTAAAACTATACATAAGCTCTGGCCAGTATTGCTCAGTGGTTGGAGTGTTGGCCTGGGAACTGAAGGGTGGCAGGTTCAATTCCTGGTCAAGGGTGTGTACCTAAACCTAGGTTTGATTCCAGCTGTCAGGGAGTGTGCAGAGGGCAACCAATTGAGTCTCTCTCTCACAGGGATGTTTCTCTCTTTCTTTTTTTCCCTCCTCTCCCTTCCTCCCTTCCATTCTCTCAAGAAAATTGATCAAAAAAAATATCCTTGGGCCTCTAGTATATATATATAAATTTAGAAAATACAGAACCAGTAAATCCTATCTAATAAAAGAGAAACATGGTAATTAGCCATACCTCCGCTACCCTTCCCATTGGCTCCAGGCTGGCCAGGCACCCCAGTGGGGACCCCCACCCTGAAGGGTGTGTGAGCAGCTGCAAACAGCCATCATCCCCTCATCCAGGCTGGCCAGGCACCCCAGTGGGGACCCCCACCCTGAAGGGTGTGTGAGCAGCTGCAAACAGCCATCATCCCCTCATCCAGGCTGGCCAGGCACCCCAGTGGGGACCCCCACCCTGAAGGGTGTGTGAGCAGCTGCAAACAGCCATCATCCCCTCATCCAGGCTGGCCAGGCACCCCAGTGGGGACCCCCACCCTGAAGGGTGTGTGAGCAGCTGCAAACAGCCATCATCCCCTCATCCAGGCTGGCCAGGCACCCCAGTGGGGACCCCCACCCTGAAGGGTGTGTGACCAGCTGCAAACAGCCATCATCCCCTCATCCAGGCTGGCCAGGCACCCCAGTGGGGACCCCCACCCTGATCCAGGACACCCTTCAGGGCAAACCAGCCGGCCCCCAGGCCTCTATCCTATATAGTAAAAGGGTAATATACCTCCCAGCACCGGGATCAGCAGAGCCGAGAGGCCTCCTGGCACCGGGATCAGCGTGACAGGGGGCAGCGCCCAAACCCCCTGATCGCCCTGCAGCTCTGTGTGTGACAGGGGGCGGGGCCACAACCTCCCTATCTGCCCTGCTCTGTTCGTGACAGGGGAAGGCACCCCAACCCCCTGATCTGCCCTGCTCTGTGCCTGATAGGGGGGAGCTCCCCAACCCCCTGATCGCCCTGCGGCTCTGTGTGTGACAGGGGGCGGGGCCACAACCTCCCTATCCGCCCTGCTCTGTTCGTGACAGGGGAAGGCGCCCCAACCCCCTGATCAGCCCTGCTCTGTGCCTGATAGGGGGGAGCTCCCCAACCCCCTGATCGCCCTGCGGCTCTGTGTGTGACAGGGTGTGGCGCCCCCTCCCCACCCACGGGCCCTGCTCTGTGTGTGATGGGGTGGAGCCATAACCTCCCCATCGGCCCTGCCCTGAGTGTGACAGTGGTGGTGTCCCAACTCCCCTATCGGCTCTACTCTGTGACGGGGGGAGCTCCTCAACCCCCTGATTGGCCCTGCTCTGTGTGTGACAGGGGGGAGCTCCCCAACCCCCTGATCGGCCCTGCTCTGTGCATGACAGGGGGTGGCGCCGCAACCTCCCTATTGACCCTGCCTTGAGTGTGACAGGGGGTGGTGCCCCAACCCCCCAATCGGCCCTGCTCTGAGCCCGACCAGGGGCTGCACCTAGGGATTGGGCCTGCCTTCTGCCACCCGAGAGCAGGCCTAAGCCAGCAGGTCGTTATCTCCCGAGGGGTTCCAGACTGCGAGAGGGCACAGGCCAGGCTGAGGGACCCCCCCTCCCCCCCCGAGTGCACAAATTTTTGTGCACCGGGCCTCTAGTACTAGTATAAGAATCCACACTCCTAATAAAACTGATTGTTACTATATTGTTGTATTTCTTTCTAGTATTTTTCTATGTTTCTTTATCTTAAATAGTTGTGATCATAATATACCGATACATACATGTGCATATACGTGTAATTTTCTATTTATCTTTTTCACTTAATAATTATACAAAAACTTATTTCCATATTAGTATTACATAAAATTGTTAATTCTAGGTTTCTCCTATTCAGAGAAAGGCAATCTGAAAAGTCTTTATGTTAAACATGTTAAACATGTGGTTAATCCTGAGAATACAAATACAGGTCAAAGAAAGAAACACAAAATTAATGACATTCTAAGTGTGTAGCATCTGGGTGGAAAAATGGTTTTGAGTCATGGGGTTTTCTTGGTATCCTTCCAGACATTCAAGTTAGATAATTTTTTCAGTCACTGTCATTAGCAGTCCTGACAACACACTATACATATTTCTATTGTATCATAGTAATGACAGAAACAATAATTTCTATTTGACAGGAAATTGAGCAATATGATGTAAAAGAACAACTGAGTTGCCTCTCTCCATGTTCCTGGTAACTAGAAGCCAAGGTCCTGGTGCTCCTTGCATGCAAGCTAAGTACATGAGCGACAAGGTAGATTAAATATTCTTCTCTTCCTGAGAATGATCAGGGTGTGGTGTTCTGATCTCCATTTCAAGGATGAAATGGTCCTCTCCCTCTCTCACTATAGTTGTGAAGAAGTAGAATTCTTAACTTGACTGTTGATTACCGTGTGCTCCGAAGGGGTTTTTCAACCCAGGCTAGTGCCTACACTTCTGAATCAGGTATTATGAGCAAGGTCAGGCATGGTCGTCTGAGTATGCCAGTGCAATTAGAAGGGCATTGGATTTGGAAGCTACGTGTGAAATACTCTGGTGCTACAGAGGGAAGTCTTCATTTTCTAAGTAAACTAACTGCAATAACTATCAAACTACAGCTGGTCGGCAAGGCGGCCATCTGTAAAAAAGCATACCATTGACGCACAAAAGCCTTGTTTCACATTCTTTCAAGATATGGAAATTTTGAACAGACTGAGCTGTTTTTGAACCCAGGAAAGGCAAAAGACAACATAAAGTATGTCACCGCATGACTGCATCTTTGCAAAGGAACTCAAACAGTTGGGAGATGAAAGGATGAGTAGGATGGGTAACATGTTCATCTTGAAATTGGAGGAAGTAGGTGGACTGAGAGATCACATTCACAAGCGAGCGATGGCAGTGCAGCAGATGCCTTATGCAACTCCGCTACCCACTGCATCTGAATGCTGTGAAGTCTTCTGAGGTCTCTTAATTGTCTGTAAACTCTCACTAGTGGGCCATGGAACTGAATTTGTGAATATTGTTCAACTTTACTATAAACAAGAAAATAACATAATCAGTCTGTTTCTTTACCTTAAAACAGTGTTCAAATTTAAAGCTCTTTAGCTCTACTACATATGGAAACCGGGGTTCTTATGTTCCTACAGAATCTCTTTATGTCGAGAGCCAAAATTTTTTGGGTGCCTAAAAGAATTCTGAATTCCCTAAAAAGCATAATGAATCTCACTAACCGAAGCTCTTTCAGAGGAGAGAGAATGAATATAGAATTAGAAAAATCTGCTTTTGAATCTTAGCTGAATTACATTTAGATATTGTGCCAAATACAATACTTAACCTCTGTTTTCCATTTCTGCTATTTTTTTAAATTTATAAAGCAAAAATAATATGGCTTTTACAAGATCTTAAAAGACTAAAATGAGATATGTGTGGAATTTCAGTCTAGTCAGTGCCTGCACCCTGGAGGAGGCTCAATGATTGTTTGTTTCCCTTGTCTTTTTTTCTTTTTAAAAAATATTTATTGTCATGGGCTATGCATATATGCATACAAGTTCATTGGTTGATCTCTTCCCACCCACCCTCCCCTGCCTTCCCTCTGAGATTCAACAGTCTACTCATGCTTCTATGTATGTCTCTGGGACTATTTTTGATCATTAGTTATTTGGTTCATTAAATTCCACATATGAGTGAGATAATGTGATACTTCTCTTTCTCTGACTGGCTTATTTCACTCAGCATAATCTTGTTTCCCTTGTCTTTTGAAGCTAAGTCAAAGAAGCTAAAATTTTCTTACACCCAATGGTCATTCTTATAACTGTTCTGGTTATTTCCCCAAAGGAAATCCTGAAAGCATGAGGAGAAATGATGACCATTCAAAGAAAGATGCTGGCAGAAAGAATTTTGTTGTTGATAAAGCATTTAGAATGAAAAGATAAATGTAGGAAGTATGTAGAACTCAGACTGGAGAACTACCACAAAAGCAAAGTTATCTGCGCCTGCTCCCAAGTGGGGAGCAGCTTTCCCTAGAAGGATTTTCAAGATTTTGTATGAATGTGAGACTAGTATATTTTCACATGTGGGAAGGACTAGCATAACAAAAACTTCTTCCTGTCTATATTACATGATCTGCTGTAAATCGATAATTGAAAAATGCCTTGAGGAATAATAACACTAAATAAATACATAATTATTATTTAGAGCTATTTATTTCACTTGAGTAAAAAATTGTTGGCAGCTTCATTATGTCAAGCCTAAAGCAAGCCTATAACATATTCTGTGGTTTTTGAAATAATTTGTTGGATTGTGTTGTGCATGAGCAAGTGAATGATGGCTGAAAACATTGTTAAATGGGGAATATTCAGTGAAAACACCATTCCCCGCTTTAAGTTGTACATACAGAATTCATGCAAATGGAGTGGTATAAAGGGAGACCTAGCTTGAGAGCAGTGCATAGAAAAACGCCTAGGACTGTGGACACCACAGAGTCAGTATGATACTACATTTGTCAAAGAAAGTTGATGCCTTCTGAGGCTGCATTGCTAGAAACAGAACACTCTGATCCTGTGAGGTGTTTGTACCAATGATATACTGCCTGGAATATTGTGTTCAATTCAGGTCACCACATTTTAAGAGAGACTGACAGTTTTTGGGCTTCAGGTAAAAAGTAATTAAAGTTTCTGAGAATAGTACCTAGGAGAAATAATTGTTTTATTCAATAGTTTAAGGTTTTGGAAAATGAAGGCTATTTAAGCTGTGTTGTTGCAGACAAGATAACTTTGACAAAAGAGAAAACATTATAAAAGAAAATTAGCTGAAAATAAGGTAGATCTTCTTAATAACTAGAATTTTCCAATATTTAGATGACCTGAATTAGAAATATTTCAAAGAAGTTTCTCCATTGGGAAGGTTGATAAACTAGATATCATTTTTTATCGCATTTTGTAGCCCTAATCCTAAAAGGCATTATTAAAATTTTCAAATATTCTGATAAAAAATTTATGTAAAAATCTAGGTAGTTGAAGTTAGCTGGGTTTGTAATTTTAAAAATCATATATTTTTTATTGATTTCAGAGAGGAAGGGAGAGGGAACGAGAGATAGAAACATTAATGATGAGAGAGAATCATTGATCTGCTGCCTCCTGCATGCCCCACACTGGAGGTCAAACCTGCAATCCAGGCATGTGCCTTGACCAGGAATCAAACTGTGACCTCCTGGTTCATAGGTCTACGCTCTACCGCTGAGCCATACCGGATGGTTTGTGAGTTTTAAATTCTAAATTATTATTTAGATGCAGTCTTAATTTGCATACATTGCAACCAAATTTAATTTTTCATAAGTTTTTCTTTGGGGGAAGATAACTATTTTTTTAAAAAATTGACCAGTCACTTATAATTAAAAACACCTAGATACTTAGGAAAATAAAATATGAGTAACTGTACACTTTGATTTGTGCTTCACCTTGATTACTTACAATACAGCTATTTCCACTCTTCAGTCTCTATCTCTAAGCCCAGAAGTTCAGTCTATGTCAAAGAGACAAACTCCCAAACCAAATAAATGCAAAAAATGAACAGACAAATACGCAAATGCGCACGCACACACAAACAAGCACATCCAACACAGGAATCCTGTTTTTGCCACTTTCTGAAGTTTCCAGAGTCATATAAACTTATAGTAATTCTATTTTGTATGTATTTTTGAAGATTTCCATTCCCAGTCATTTTGTACTGTTTATCTCTGGGCAACAAGACTAAGCTGAGGAGAGTTAGAGCCAGAAACTGTTGTTTTTCATTATATGCTTTTATTTTCCTTTTCAATTTTTACCGTATGCAAGTATAACTTGGATATAAATATTTAAAAGGATTTTAAAGTAAATAAGGTGATACCAAGTCAGCCAGGGAGAACCACAGGATGTACTGGAATGAAGAGACTAAGGAAACTGTTTAAAGATTTAGATGAGAGGCAGTGGCATCAATTAATGCCCAAATATGGACTCTCTGTTTCCTGTTAGTATGGCAGCCACTCCTTAAGAGTGTGTAGTTAGTAGCAAGATCAAATTGATTCCATGTAGTTGTCTAGAAAGCATGGAGCCATGTCACCTGTTGACTTCTGCTATATTGAACTGTTAAATACTCCTGTGACCTCTCTCACTCTTTTGTTCCTATGAACCCATTATTTATTGTCATCAAGTTTTCAAGTCCACACTGACCTTTCATTACTCCATAAAATTAACCCTTTACTCTTTGCACTCGCTTTCTTCCCGTGGTCAGACATTTCAAATATTGTCAAGCCAGAGGCCTAAAATTCTAGTTAGCTAGATCTCTGTCCTACCCCTGTGTCAATCAGGATTCTTAGCTGTAGAAAACAAACAAACAGAAGTTAATTCCAGTTGATTTATACAGGTGAACCATGTATTTAAAGCGTATTGAGTAGCTCTCTAAATTGTCCGGAAGCCTCGAAAAGCAAACTCAACCATGGAAGAAAATCAAGGTGGATTGTGAAGCCAGGTCTGCAGCTAAGATCGTCTTTCAGACATGGCTTGAGAAGAGCCATTATCACCACCGCCATCAACAGCTGCTGTTGCTGGCACTTAGTTCTGCTGCTTCTAGAAATAAGGTGTTTCTAGTGCTGATCCTGAAAGAATTTGTCCGTTCTCCCCACTTGTCTCTGTGCCTTGCTCCAGAATCAAAGGTGTGGACAAAGGTGTGTTCAGGGATAAGCCCTAGTTCTGTGTTCTTGCTCCAGCTGTCAGATGTAGCTTAAGGGAGTGTCTTGCCTTTCTAGCTTTTAATGTCACACATCAAAATTTATACAGCGGGACATCCACAAACATAGGATAGGGTTCCCATGTGGGGCAACCAAAAGTAATTAAAATAAAGTAAATAATATAACAAATTCAACAGTATATTTTGCCATTTAATAACTTGATAAACCTACTCTGTGCTTTTACTTCTGTAAATCTATACTCCATATCTGCACTTTCTCACTGCCTGTTCACTACCTGGAAACACAGCTTTTATCCCTATCACTCTTCTAAAGTTTCCATATAAAAGGTCACCTAGCTATAAAATCAAATAGCTTCTCATTTCTTACTCTTTTCTACTGTATTATCATTTTTTTATGAAAATTTATTCTTTGGCTTCTGTGTAATTGTTCTGTGCTAACCTTTTGACATTTCCTTCCTAACTCTCCTTTCCTATTATTTCTGAATATATAATCTCCAAGAATCTACTCTCAGGTTTCCTCTTCTATATTATTATTATTATGATTTCTTTTTCTCTTCCATGTTATTTATTGCCATAATTTCAGCTATCATTTATATTCAGACATCTGTCAAATATACATATATCTCCTCAATATCTCTCCCTTGAATACCATACTCAAAATTAATAAAAGTTTGATAGGTATGTTACATAGATTTTATCCGACTACCTCACATTGATCATGCCCACAAACAAACTTGTCTTAACAACATCTCCATGATTTTTTGCTGTGTTAATGGGGGCCTCATATATTTTTTTTACATTTGACTAGACATGGCATTTTAAAATTAATTTTCCTTTCTCTGTCTCAGAAACCAAGTCTAAGAAATTGCCAAGAAAAGTTTATTCTACCTCTGTAGTTTCTCTTACATCCATCTCCTCCTTTCTGTAAACATTATCAGTGACCACACCCACACCCTTACTTCCAACAGTTTGGACAAGTGCAATAACTTCCTAATTGGCCTTCCCATGTCTCCCGCCTTTAGCCTTCCCAGTCGGTGTTGCTCACTGCTGCAAGAGAAAGTTTCTTAAATCCCATCTTATTATATTACTCTCTGATTTCATAACCTTCTTGATTTCCACTTACATTCTTTCTTGAAATTCAAGGCTCCTGTCATCTGAATCCAAGTGGCTATTTCACTTTTTCTTGGGCCATGGCATACTGTTCAGCAGCTGCCACTCTCAGAGCCTGCACTCATCTTCCATGGCACTTTGTCCTCGCGCTCCATGTTTTTTCCATTCGTAGTAACCTTTCTCCCATTTCTACCTATAAAACCTATTTAATTATCAGCCCGGCTGGCGTGGCTCAGTGGTTGAGCATCGACCTATGAATCAAGAGGTCATGGTTCGATTCCTGGTCAGGACACATGCCCGGGTTGTGAGCTCGATCCCCAGTATGAGACGTGCAGGAGGCAGCCATCAATGACTCTCTCCTATCATTGATGTTTCTATGTCTCTCTCCCTCTCCCTTCCTCTCTGAAATAAATTAAAAAAACAAACAAACAACAACAGAAAAAAAAACCCCCTATTTAATTATCAGGACGCAGTCCTGAATAAAATTTAAGTTCAATTTGTGTGTGTGTATAAATTTTAATAGCATTTTATTCTTTTCTTAGCAGTTTGCATTGTATTCTGTACATATTTGATTCATTCTAGTTGATTTTAAATTTCATGAAAGCAGATGGCTCCTTGTTCCCCAGGATCTAGCTCAGAGCTTTAAAGACAATAGGTGCTCAATAAAGGTTTATTGTATTGGCCTGATCCCAGAAATGCAAACTCAGGATCCTCACCTATTCAGAGGCAAAATCGAAAGAATAGAAACAACTTTATACTTTTTATTTATTCTAACCCATTGTTTCTTTGCACTATTACAGTTTGAAAATATTCATTATGCAGATTGTCCATCATTTGAGTCATAATCATAGAAGCAATAAACAATAGATAGTATTCTTATTCAAGTGCACTGAAATTTATGATTTGACATTTAGGTGTATTAGAATATTTAGGCAATATTTATTAGACGTTAAGGTAAATTTAACAGCTTGATTTTCAAAATGTCTAAAAGTCACTAATATTTGGGAACCTAGAAAATTACACAAACAGGTGATTAGCAAACTAGCTTGGGGATTTAAGAGTGTATCTATTTAGAGGTTAATCATCTCTGTTTTTAAATACAGTGGGGCCTTGACTTACGAGTTTAATTCGTTCCGAGACCGAGCTCATTAAGGAACTCATTAACTCAAATTACTCTATCAACTCAATGCAAAAAATTGGCCAAGAGACTGCTGGTATCTCAAAAAACTCGTTAGTCGGGACACTCGTAAGTCAAGGCTCCACTGTATATTTTTATTGATTGCAGAGAGGAAGAGAGAGAGATAGAAACATCAGTGATGAGAGAGAATCATTGATTGGCTGCCTCCTGCATGCCCC
>NW_005354291.1:2495392-2528628 GCF_000412655.1 Myotis brandtii | reverse complement strand
TGTGTGTGTGTGTGTGATTTCCTCACAGGAGTAATGATAACTTGAAATGCAGATGAATGGTGATGATATAAGAGAAATGCAGAAAATAATGTATTAGAATTCTTTATATATGTCAAATATAAGTAATTTTTACCATGCAAATCAATGTTGATAGCAGATAAGAGGAGTTAAAATTCAGTCGTTTTCCAGTTGCGAAACATAAAGTCTAGAAACTTTTAGGGGAGGACCATAGAGAAATATGAAGAATATTAAAAACACATGAGAAATTATTATGGTTCAACTATCTTAATTTACATTTGATCATTATTGGTTTCATAAGATTAAAGATTTCAGAAAATATGACTTTCCTGAGTTAAAAAATTTAAGCCTGAAGGCAAATTTATAGTAACCATAGGAGTTTATGGTATATATAATCAATATCTATATTTGTATCTGTATTATATCTATATATCTACCATTATCTATAGTAGTCATTTTTAACCTTTTTTCATCTCATGTCACACATAAATTAACTACTAAAATTTTGCAGGACACCAAAAACTGTATTATATTTTTTTGATAATCTGACAAAAAAATAGGTATAGTTTTGCTACATTCACATCAAATGGTTATTGTTGTGTTGGCTGTTGTCATTTTTTTTAAATCTGACAATCTAAGGGGAAAGAGGTCAGTGCCCCTGATGAAATAGTCAGGTATTCCATGTTTAAAAAATTTTTGTGGTGCACCAGTGTGCCTCTTGTGGTACAACAGTTAAAAGTTGCTGATCTATATCATCATCTATACCTACATATTTAATACTACTTCATGCTATTTCTGATCTTTACTTTTCATTGTATTTATTTTCTCATCTATTTGTTATATTGTTATACTATAATTATGAAAGTATCTTCAATCATTTAAAAAATAAAGTAGAATATAAAAAAGGGATAAATGAAGCCCCAGTAATCATTTGCCTTATTGCTTTCCGCTGCTGAATCTCATTAGCAGCCATGTCAGGTCTTACAAATACAATTAGATTATGGAAGAGATTTTAGTTTCTAGTATTAATGGGAAATCACTGTTAGGTAAACTGTTTTCTTTTTGTGAGAAAAAGAGGGTTTTTATTTTTTGAAATTGTATTTCATTCCTTAACAGGGAAAGAAATGAAATACAATTAAAATCCTAGTCTGCATTTGTTTATTTTAAATCATCTCATATTTTATTATTGGTATTTATCACAAGATTCATAGATTTTTTACTTTTTTGTTTGTTTGTTAATCCTCACCTGAGGATATTTTTCTCAGAGAATAGAAGGGAGGGAGGGGGACAGAGAGAGAGAGAAACATTGATGTGAAAGAGACACATAGACTGATTGTCTCCAGCACATGCCCCTACTGAGAGCAGGAGGGAACCCAGAACCCAGGCATGTGCCCTTGACTGGGAATGGAACCTGAGATCCTTCCTTGCCCAGGCCGATGCGCTAACCATTGAGCACACTGCCTAGGGCAATTAATTTTTTGCTTATTAGTGAGGGACTGAGAAGACTATTAGATAGTAATGAATGATCAAGAGCTTTTTTTCTTTTCATATAAAGAGAGAGAGAGAGAGAGAGAGAGAGACATTGGTGTGAAAGAGACACATAGACTGATTGCCTCCAGCACATGCCCCTACCGAGAGCAGGGAGGGAACCCAGAACCCAGGTATGTGCCCTTGACTGGGAATGGAACCTGAGACCCTTCCTTGCCCAGGCCGATGTGCTAACCATTGAGTGCACTGCCTAGGACAATTAATTTTTTACTTATTAGTGAGGGACTGAGAAGACTATTAGATAGTAACGAATGATCAAGAGCTTTTTTCTTTTCATATAAATCAAATACAATTTTATTCTCTATCTCAGTATCGTAATTTTCATTACCTCTCACACATTGAAATGCTTCATTTAGGTCCTTGGATTTTATTTCTAATGTCATGCCATAGAGACATAAAGTGTGCCAAACTCATGATTATCTTGGCAGGGTTGTTAAATCAATACTTTTAATTTTTTCATATAGGTTAGGCTTTCTTTTATAATGAAAAGTCATGGTAGCTTTTGAGTTTTTAAAACTGTAGATGTTCTTCTGGTACATCCTATGCTAAGCAATTCTGTATGGTCAGAAAAACCTATAGACTGCATGCAGTCTTTTATTTCCACACAGATTCTGGTTCCAGCTCTTATTTTTTATTTTTTATTTTTTGTAGTTCTACTTTAATCACTAAAATCTACAACACTCCAAGACATTAATTAAAAAATAGATTCAGAATTAAATTCATTAATTAAACCATTATAGAAGACACATATCTGCCAAAATTTTGTGAGCCCAGATGAAGGCTTTCATCTTTATAATTCTGTGCCACTATATCTCAGGGGACTGTATTGCAGTGGCTTTAATATTCCTATTTGGTGTCAACATTTTCAATGAAAAAGCACTACATATTTTCGAAAACCTTAATACGTGCATGTTTGTGCAAGGTACCTTAGTGTGTGAAATTTATAGGTGAGTGATATCAGTATTTTAAATAAAAATGCCTTAGAGTTCATTCCCTTTAAAATTCAAATGTAGTGGAATGAAATGCCAGCGGGTGTTGCATTACCTACTAGCAGACTGAAAGGAATGGGAGCTCTGCGAAGGAGGCGGTTTAAACTAGGATCTTAAGAGCAATAGAGGAAACAAATGTTGCCTTTTCAGTAGGCTTGGTCATGATAACTATCTGTGATGTACTGTGCTCGTCTGGGGGGGTTGTCTTCTCAGTTACCTGCTTATCGGGAACAGTAAATAAAAGGAAGAGATAAACCTTGGATGTGCCAGAATCTCATTTTTCTCAATCAGGCCATGGTTTACAGTGAATCAAACACATTAACTGCTTTCCAGTCAGCAGTATACATCATAGTCTAATTAAAAAAAAAAATCTCTGTTCATAGCCCTTTAATCTTTTTTTAAAAATGTATTTGTATTGATATCAGAGAGGAAGGGAGAGGGAGAGAGAGATAGGAACATCAATGATGAGAGAGAATCATTAATCCACTGCTTCCTGCATGACCACTGGGGACACGGAGCCCGAGACCTGGGCATGTGCCTTGATCAGGAATCAAACTGTGACTTCCTGGTTCATAGGTCGATGCTCAACCACTGTGCCACACTGGCCAGGGCCATAACCCTTTAATCTTGAAAAAGGTTTGAAGAGAAAAGATGGTTTTAAAATGATCTATATTAAATCAGAAGATATTTTAATAGCAACATGTCAATGAAAATTACAGTAATGGTGAAAAGTTAAGCGTTTTTTTCCTTTATGTTGGCAATTGGATTTTAAGATTCATCTGCATATCTACTTAGTAAATCCTACATAATAAAACCCTAATACGCTAATCGACCGAACCTCAGAATGACCACTGGCCACCAGGGGGCATCTGCTCAACATAGCTGCCCCCTGGTGGTCAGTGCACTCCCACAGGGAGAGCGCTGCTCAGCCAGAAGCCAGGCTCACGGCTGGTGAGCACAGCAGCAGTAGCGGAGGCTCTCCCGCCTCTGCTGCAGGTGGGCGGTAAGGAGTGAGTGGTCCCCGACTGCGAGAGCATTGGACTGTGAGAGGGTGCAGACCGGGCTGAGGCACCGCCCCCCTCCACACACACACACACACACACACACACACACACACACACACACACCGAGTGCACAAATTTCATGCACTGGGCCTCTAGTCTAGAATAAGACCATAGAATCATGCTCTCTGAAGTGCTATTGCTTTGGTTTTGACATAATTATCTATGATACTCTAGAGCAGCGGTCACCAACTGGTATTCTGGATTTCCTTTTTCCAAAATAACGTAGTAGAGAGTCATATGCATAAAACCATAGAATATAGCTGTAGCTTCGTGCATCACAATATTATTAGGTACATGGCCTAAAGCCATATGGCCCTGAAAATTGCTTTGTTTTGGTGGTGTTGTTTTGGTGGAGTGAAGGGTGGTCTGAATCCCACACTGGACAAAAGGAAATTCTATCAACCAACAACAAAAATGAATACCATCTCTTTTCTTGAAGCCTGGAGAAAGATTGGCAATTTTATCTGAAAAGAGTTTATCTTTCAGTAAATCTGCATGACAGTTTAATCCAATTGTTTTCAAAGTGTGTTTTCTAAATTAACATCACTTGGAGAATTGATAAAAATGCAAATCATCAGGCCTCATTCCAGATTTACTAAGTCAAAAGCTTGGGGATGAGATTCAGATCTACATTTTAGCCAGCCCTTCAGGTAGTTGTAATAAATGATAAAATTTGAGAGTACCAGTTTAGACTACTGATTTGGCTAGCAAATGTTGCCTTAAAGGCTTCAATCAAGTGAACCTTTGCATTTTTTTGTACATTTAATGATTTTGTTTATTTTCTTTTAAAAATCATCAGTGACATTTTGAAAAATAGTGTAGTTGCTACCAAGACCTTTTACTTGGTACAGATTTCATATTAATTTGCTCAAAATAATGCACCGTTATAAGAAATTTTAGAAGCAAATCATTGTTTTCTTTTTAAAGCTTATATTCATTTAAGATGAGTGACGTGAATTAGACTGTGATTAAGTACTTAAGGAAATTAACAGATTTTATAATCATCTTAGGCCTATTATTTTTCTTCTAAAGCTAATGCAATCTCTCTATTAATCATGTATTAATATATTCATTATATTTACAAAGTAGAAAAATTTTTCTATGTACTTATGTTGTCAGGTCAACAAGAAAATTAAAGGATGCCAAAGGAATGTAATGAACTATATTAATGACTGATGCTTCGAATAGTTAATGTATCCTACTTCGAAAAACAATGCTTACCTCTGACATACCATATAGAATACAGTGATTCATATGTCAAATATATATCACATATGTCATTATTATACAATTTCTACTAAAGAGATGTGGTGAGATGGGATGGAATATAGTATTAAGTAAGGAAGGCCTTACCAAAAAGGGGTATTTAAAAAAATATCTGAAGGAGTAAGTAGAAATGAGGCATGTGGATAATCGGAGGAAGAACAATCTGGGCAGAGGGAACAGCAAAGGCAAAGTCTGAGCAGGAGCATGGCTGTCCTGTTTCAAAGTCGTCAAGGAAGCTAGTGTCTGAAGCACAGTGAGCAAGAGGGATAGTAGCAAAAGACAGAGAAATAATATTGATGGCTTTTCCACTAGTTTAGGCCAGAGGTGGTAATGCCTGGACCATGGCAGGAGTGGAGGTCATGAGAAGTGTGCAGGTTAAGGGGTGTTTTAAATGAAAATCTAGTAGGATTAGTTAATAGATTGATTTGAGCTGTGAAAGAAAAAAATGATTCACACATGATTCTGGGCTTTTGTTCTGACCAATCATATGATTGGAGTTGCTACTACAGAGAAGTAGAAGAATGTTAGGAGAAGCAAATTTGGGGGGAGAATCCTGGGAATTTGGTTTTGGACATCTAAAATTTGAGATGCCTATTAGATATTCAAACAGATAATTGTAACTACAGGTCTAGGGTTCAAGGTAGAGGTATCTAATGAAGTTATACATTTAAAAATTAATTTATAGATGGAACTTAAAAATGCAATGCTAGCCCCAGCTGGTTTGGCTCAGTGGATAGAGCGTCAGCCTGTGGACTGAAGGGTCCCAGGTTCGATTCGAGTCAAGGGCACATGCCCGGGTTGTGGGCTCGATCCCAGGTGGGGGCCATGCAGGAGGCAGTCAATCAATGATTCTCTCATCACTGATGTTTCTATCTCTCTCTCCCTCTCCCTTCCTCTCTGAAATCAATAAAAATATATTTTAAAAATGCAATGCTAGATTAGGTAGGGAGTGCATTTATAGGCTTGAGTTCATACATATTCCAGTGCTTAGATGTTAGGGAGATAAAGAAGGGCCAGTAGAGAAGACTGAAGTGTGGCTACCGACATCAGTTATATCAAATTTTGCTGATAAATCAAGTAATAACAGGACTGAAAATTGATTATTGAATTCAGCAGCATGAGTGGTGACATTGTGAAAAATGCTATTGGTAGAGTGGTAAGGTGAAAGCTTGATTGGGGTAAGTTCAAGAGAGAATTGAAGAAGGCAGCAAAGATGGTTAAATATTTTAAGAAGTTTTGCTGTAAAAGTGCACAGAGATAAAGGACTGTAGTTAGATAAGAATATGGGGGTCAAGCATTTTTTTTTTGCTTGTGTTTTGTTTTCGTTTTAAGATGATAAACGTAATGTTTGTGAATAAGAAAAAATGTAGTTGAAAAAGAAATGTTGGGGAAAATGGGGAAAGTTGCCAAAGTGATGAGATGACATTCCTCTGGCAAAAGGGATGTGATCGAGTGCGTAGTAGGTTGGCTTTAGGATAGGAGCAAAAATGTTTCTTGCAATGAGAAGTGAGTATAAGCAGAGACATGCAGCTCTTGGATCAATAAGGAATGGTTAATGCTTAGGTAGGCCCTTCTTGTTGCTTGTGTGTTTCAGTAAAATTGGAAGCAAGGTATGACCTGAAGTGAGGATTAATGAAGAGGTGTGAGAGGTTTGAGAAGAGAAAATAGGAGTAGTAATAGATTCATTACTGCACTAGGGCTCACCTGAGGTTTGTGTTCATAAATTTAAGGGTGACATGGCTGCATGGAGTAGACAGTGAGCTCAACTTGACCAGAGTTGAGATTTAGCTTGGCACAATAAAAGCCTTTAAAGTTTATACAAGGGATTTTAAGGAAGAAGCATGGGATCTAATCTGGATAATGAATGCAATGGGAGTGATGGAAGCTTGTATAATCAATTTATTGTAGGTCACAGAGGGTGTTTTAAAAAGTGATTGGAATTGTAGTATTAAAGAGTCTTAGAAACAGAAAGTGGGATGCTTGATTGAAGGTAAGATTAAGGAAGGGACATAGATATTATTAACAATAATGTCTGCATTATAACCTGGGAGTAAGATGAACTATAACATTTGTGTTTGTTTTTCTTGATGTTGTTTATTTGTATCATAAATTATAATACTGGGCTCCAAACAGATTTTACCTTAAAAAATTGTTATATTTTTTTACCAGGAAGAAAAATACTAATTTCAAGTAACACACAATGAATTGGAACATTTGCTCTGTCCTAGAGCCATTTCAAGAATTAACTCAAGAACTAATTTTCAAATAATCTTGTACTTCTGTTGTCTTGCCAGCTGTTTGTGCTCAGAAAGTAAATGAAATGCCAAAGGTGTTTACATAATGAAACCTGAATTGCTGAGTTCTAATTCCTAAGAGTCAAGTGGTATTAATTCTAAATAAGACTATTAAATTCTTTTTCTGGAATCATATCCAAGGTTGGATCCTTTTTTGTTTCTGACATGCATTACTGCTTTAAATCAAAGTAGTTATTTTTAGAAATTATACCTAAGTTACCATCTTTTGATGTTTTGCCACTCACCATTCCATCACACCAAGATTAAAACCATTATTAAGAAATAAATATTTCTTTTCACAAAAATCTGAATAAGTATAACTTTTAAAATATTATATAGTTTCATTTAATAGTTACTTATGTAAAATTGTATAATCTTCATTTTCCAGATGGACAAATTAAACTTGTGAGTTTAGGATACTTAATAGCCAGAGCCAGAGAGGACATTAAAATCTTCTGAGCCTTGATTTAGTAATATGATATTCAAAGTATATCCACTGATTTCCTCCAAGAGACATTTTGAATGGATTCAGGCTACAAAAGAGTTTGGACTAACTTGTTAGTTAAATTTTATGCCTCTTTTTCTTTCAATCTAGTAAAATAATTAGATGATCTTGGAACTCAGTCTGAACAATAATTCAAATAAGACAATTACTGAGCTTAGGTATGTAGTTAATATCCTGGGCGATATAATTTTTGTAGGCTAAGGCTGTCAAATGTGAAAATCAAGAGCTATATTCTACCAACTTCTTTGTCCCTAGCAGAGATAATTTGTCGCATTACTCTTTCCTGCTGGACTTAGCTGCCGAGTCTGTCTCAAGACAGCATTAGAGATAGCCAGTATTAGTTGATGAACATTGACACACAAGAAGAAAACTGTTTCCCATTCAGGCTTTGGAAATTACACATGTGAAAGAAATAATAGCCCCAGAATACTTGCCTTATACCAGTAACCAAAGGGTAGTATGAGTACTAAAAGAATCTTGGCTCAATAAACACCAATCTATTTTTAAATTAGACAGGAAGTATTGCCATTTATTAGGCATGAAATATGGGAAAAGCACAGGACATACATGGTAGTGTTAAATAAAATGAATATACCATCTACATTTTTCTAAAGGATGTCAAGTGAGTAGGATTTTGGATAGATATTAAACAATTATAGCACAACTGTAAGTTGTGATCATTTCTATAAAGAACTATCACATGCTACGAGAGTAAAACAAGGACACTTGATTTATGTCGGTGGAGTAAGAGAAGGTCTCAATATAGAAGTGACATTTGGGAACTTTAGGGTGAACGGGTATTGACCAGAGCAAGACAACAGTGCCTGTGTACTTATATGTCCATGGGGGTAAATGAGGAACCTCAGAAAGAAACATTGTTGGCAAGTTTTAGGAACAGAAGAAAGCCCAGTGTGAGGAGCAACTCCAAGTAAAACAAAAGCCTATGCAAGAATATTATGGTCCATTTATGAAGGAAACTAAAAATGTGACATGATTTTGAATCATTGATGGAGTAAAGTAAAAGATGCTCCATTTGATGCTTATGTTGCTTACATAGTATAGGTGGAAGGTAGACTGTAGTCCTTTGAGTGATGTGAAGTGAGTAAGTAGAGATGGCTTACAGAAACAACTCCTCTGAAAATCTTGTCTCTGCAGATGATTTAGCTAGAAATTTTGCACTATAAGAAACTAGAAAAATGTTAGTAAGCTTATCTAAAAATGAGGAATTATGTAAGAATTGTATGGGCTCTAAAGGCTTGAATTCACATTAGGAATAGACTGGAATCAGGAATTGGAGCTCGATGTAGATTCAACAAATCATTCTGTATCTTTCTTGTACCTCTACATTGAATCTCAATCTATCTCTGTTGCGCTTTTTTGTTTTGTTTTTTAATGAACACTCTTTAAGTGTTCACCACATCTCAACCCAGAAAACATATATTATTGTTTTTTGAATATAAAGTCACACATTTAAAATGCATAATTACACAGGAGTAAAATTTACATTTAAAATGTTCACATAGAACTAAAATTCAGAACTTCAAAAGCTTATCAGCAATGACTAATTGGTTGATTTTTATTAGGGTGGCATTGATTAATAAAATTACATCGATTTCAGGCGTGCAATTCTATGATACATCATCTGTGCTTACCACACAAAGCCAAATCTCCTTCTGTCATCGTATACTTGACTCCCTTTACCCTTCACTACCACACCACCATCACCCTTGCCCTCTGGCAACCACCATACTGTTGTCTGTGTCTATGAGTTTTTGTTTCTCTTGTTTGTTCATTTGTTGTTTTTAGTTTTATATCCCACATATGAGTAAAATCATATGATTCTTGACTTTTTCTGTCTGATTTATTTTGTTTAGCATGACATTCTCAAGATGCGTTCATGTTGTCACCAATGGCAGTATTGCATCTTTTCTTATGGCTGAGTAGTATTCCGTTGTATATATGTGACACAGCAACCCCTATTTTGAGTATGTACCCCCCCCAAATTTGGAAACATTTATTTGTAAAGATAAATGTATCTCTATGTTTATTGCAGCATTATTCACAGTGGCCAAGATTAGGAAACATTCATAGTGTCCTTTGATAGATGATTGGATAAAGAAGATTGGTTTATATTTAAATATGTTCAAATGTGGAAGCATACATTAAAACAGGTTCAAGTTTATTATTGAAATCACAAGCTCAAGAGTTAGTTTTCATAGTCAAATTTAACAATTTTATTAAGTGAAATGTTTTCATTTATCTTATTTTTTTTCTTTACCAAAGACATCTAGTTCTCAACATTTATACTTAGAATGAGAAGGTTGATATCAGCTATGGTTCCTCTAATAGCTTGGGAGTCTCAATATGTATCTCTAGTAAGCTCATCTTTTGTCTTTATGATGATTATTCCAAGCTTATCAACAGTTTTCAAAATCTGGCATTCCTTCCTGAACTCATAAATAAAATAGAAATCTTTAGATGGACGTGTTCCTTATTTTTTTTTTAACACCAAACTCAAACCAAACCTGCCTACAAAAAGAAAAGAGTGAAAAGGTACTGTAACTGAAGGGAATGTGGCAAAATTTTTAATCCCCACCCAAGGATATTTTTCCTTTTTTTTTTGCGTGGAAGAAAAAGGGAAAGAGAGAGAAATGCTGATGTGAGAAAAACACATTGATTGGTTGCCTCCTGCCTGTACCCTGACCCGGGTCTGGGCTGGGGAGGAGCCTGTAACTGAGGTATGTGTCCTTGACCAGAATCGAACCCGAGACCCTTCGATCCTAAGGCTGACGCTCTAACTGAGCCAAACTGGCTAGGGCTAATGGGAAATTTTTAAAAATTATATTGGAGAAACTAGAACATGTTAAATTTTCTAATTCAAATGAGTAGAGACAGTAAAAAGTAAAAGAGAGGATGATGCAGCAGTGAAAAGAATAATTGATGAAGATAGTCCTGCAGAAGGTAGGAGAGAATAATACACATTGGCACTTGTGAAAAGCTCAGTCTTGGCTAGGGGAATGGACATTATCTTCTTTGTGTCAGCGGAAGAAAGATAATAAGGGTTCAAATGTTACATAACCCATATTTTGGTTTTTCAGAGGTAGAGATGACATTTGGTAAGTTCTATTAAAAGTGATTATTCAAGGTTATCTCCTTCATATTAACAATATAAAACTTTGATATTTTAACTGACAATACAATCTAATTACATTTCAGGGGAAAAATACAGGTCCTATCTGAAGCAATTCCTGCAGCCTACTTCCATGTAGCCATGCATTAAGTCAAGAATTCAAGTCAACACTTAACTTTACACAATTAAAATTTATCTTTTGTAATAAAACTTTACTAAGAATATCCAAATGCTCTCACACAGTTTATTTCAAACAACAAATAGAATTCTTGCACCTTTGTTTTTTATTTTTGCAAATTCAATTAGGACTTACCTCCCCCAATTGTTACTGATAAGTAACTCATTTGCTCTATTCACTCTTCCTAATAAGAGTTTCAGAACTCAGGTTTAAATGTAAATCTTATAGTTTTCCTAAGCCAGTTTTTCCTTTTCTTTTGTCTTGTGATGTTTTTAGTGTTATTGTACCTGGGCCATCACTGATGCTTTTAAGGAGCTAGGCTATTAGTAAAGTAATTTTCAACAATAACCAATTATTAGCTTATAAACCTATCTTATTGAACTGATGTCTTATTACTAGCATCAGATATTAGATTGAAATTAAATATAATAAATAACATGTTGAATAGTAGAACCATACTAACAAATTGTAATTGGGGATTTGTTTAAGATATAACTTCAAAGTCTAAGGCGTGCTTTGAAAAACTAATGAATTGCTTGCTTATAATGGTTTCAAAATAATCTGTCACAGTAATGTGATCAAAGAAGCTTTTGTACTTGTGCAATAATTTATGTCACCTTGAGTCATTGGAGAGAGGACATTGAAACGTTGCTCATTTTATAATCTTTGTTTTTCAATCTGACTAGCAGAGGTCTACTTAATATTCTTTTACAGTATATAGAACAAAAGCTTACTTAGTCGGTATATTTTCAGTTCAGAGCCTCCTTTTGATTTAGTACTAAAAGGTTATTCTGCATACAGATTAGGATGTACAATACACAGTTTTAGCTTATCTCTGGACTTAATTCTTATATTGGCTCCATATTCTAGTACTTAGCGAAGTGCAGGACTCTCACTGCTGCTCTATCACCTCCTATTGATTCCTGATTGATTCATGTTGATGGACCTGTATCATGGAGAGTTCATGCAAGCATGATCTGTATCTTGTTTTTTTCTTTCCTTTATTGGTTATTACATATGTGTCCTTATCCCCCCATTGCCCCCTCCCCACCCCCCGCTCATGCCCTCACCCCCCTGGTGTCTGTGTCCATTGGTTATATATCTTGTTTTTCTTCTTTTATTTTCTTAAAAGGATGGGAAATGTCAATTTTTGAAGATAGAATAGAAAGAAAAGCAAGTTATTTACTAACTACATGGAGAAAAATTGTTTTAATCAGCACATTGAACCAGGAATTTTTGTTTAACAAATGTTGTTTAAAAATATCTTGAAAAGGTAAATAATTGTTTATAGTAATTGTTGTTTATAGTAAGTTGTAGAGTAAAATCCTCATTTAAAAAATATTTCTTAAACTTTATAGTTTAAGACTGAACCTATTGAACTATTCTGAAATACAAGATAATGTGCCGAGCCAGCTCAGCCAAGGGTTCACAAGCCCGAGAGAGGGCAGCGAAGGATGAAGAAATGACAGACAAAGAGAATAAGCTGGGTCTAGGTGGATCTTCCTGTGCCTGGCTAAGGCCACAGAGAGAGATCCAGAGGCAAGCTGAGCCTTTATTTTATAGTCAGAGGTAAATAAGGTATTGGTCACCATAGTTACAATATTCTTGTGAGTTTCACTTGTTTTGGCAGCACTTGCTGCACCTCCCACAGCCCATTAGCTACCTAGGAAGGATCTAGGGAGCGTCAGAAGGTCAAGCCTAATTATGCTAAGAGGGCTGTGCCCTCTAAGCTGGGACTTGTTTGTGGCTTTGCCAACAGGTTAACCCTATAGCTGCGCTCTACAAGATATTTTATTTAATTTTGAGATTGATTGAGTTCTAATCAAGATATACAGAATGTGCCCTGGCCGTTTTTGCTAAGTGGTTAGAGCATTAGCTCATAGATCGAAGGGTTGTGGGTTCGATTCTCGGTCAAGGGCACGTACCTTGGTTGCAGGTTCCCCAGCCCCAGCAGGGGCACGTGTGGAAGGCAATGGTGTGTCTCTCTCATGTCCATTTCTCTCTCTCTCTTCCCCTCCTCCCTTTTCCTTCCACGCTCTCTGGAAATCAATTGAAAAAATATCCTCAGGTGAGCATTAAAAAAAAAAGACATTACAGATGTTCTTTCAGGAAAGTAGCAGCATTCATATCTAGTTGATTTGATGACTAAATGAACCCTGAACTTTCTGTAATACATTTGTGCTTTTCTTTTTGAGGATTCAAAATTAAAACAGACACACACAAACTTACAGGACCCACTAAGCATTAATGATTAAAATAGGGCTTATTTATATCTTAATATATTTATGGGTAAACTACAGGTAATCTAAAAAAGAATGAATTCTTTTTAATTTATCACAGAAATGTGTATATATCCCTTAAAAATATTCACTTGCTTCTCTAATATTAGAGTGCAGCATAGTGTATTATTCTTGAAAATACTTATTGGAAAGGGAAATCCATGTAGTTGCATATAACGGTCACGGCTTTAGTTTCCACAGAGTGCACTAAAGTGTAGCCAAGACTTAGTTAACAAAATAAAACCACATAGTCACATTCACTGATTTATTACCGTTATTTCTGACTTGGAATATCTCTCCCTCAACATGCTGTTTTATGTCCTGTGATTCAGAGTGCACTTTTATAGCATGTTGCAGTGCTTCAGAATGGAGACAGCCCCAATTCTTAACATTGCCATAAATCAGAGAGCCTGTGGCTGTGGCAATAAGTAGTCCTTCCTTACCCATGGTGGATATGTTCCAAAACTCCCAGTCTAGAAACTGTGGATAGTACTGAGCCCTATACACACACTGTTTTTGTTTTTTTTCTATAAAAAAATAACTATGATAAAGTTTAATTTATAAATCAGGCATAGTAAGGGTTTAACAACCATCCTATATAATAAAGAGCTAATATGCTAATTAGACCGAACAGCAGAATGACCGTCCAGACGACCTTCCGGAGGAAGCTGGGGCTGTGAGGGCTGAGCCCCTTGCACGAATTTTGTGCATTGGGCCTCTAGTAACTAATAATAAAATAGAACAATTACAAGAACATACTGTAGTAAAAGTTATGTGAATGTGATCTCTCACTCTCAAAATATCTGGAACTTTTCATTTAATGTTTTCCGACTGCTGTTGACCGTGGGTAACTGAAACCACAGAAAACAAAACTGCAGATGAGAGGGGACCATTGTAGGTTACCTCACTCTGTAGTCTCCAAGACTTTTTCCCCTTTTATCATTGACAATGGGATGATGGATGTTGTTACAATTCTGTTCTGGAGGGTATATTTATAATGGTGGCTTTAAGTCATTTTCTTTCTTTTTTTTTTTAGAAATAGGGATAGTTGGCCCTTTTTTATTTTTTTGAAATATATTTTTATTGATTTCAGAGAAGAAGGGAGAGGTAGAGAGAGATAGAAACATCAATGATGAGAGAAAATGATTGATCAGCTGCCTCCTGCATGCCTTCCACTGGGGATCAAGCCCGCAACCTGGGTATGTGCCCTGACCAGGAATCGAACCGTGACCTCCTGGTTCATAGGTTGATGCTCAACCACTGAACCATGCCAGCGGGGCCTGTATGTTGTTTTCTTAAATAAAAGAGAGGGAATTTGCCTTTTGGACTGTTTGCACTTTAGTCTTAGATATACTAGTAATTATTTCCCTCATCTGTCTTTTTAGTTCCATTCTCCCTCATACACTCACGTAATTTCCCACACCACATGTTCCCTCACCTTCTATTTCCCTTATGAAGAGCGCCATGCTCTAAACTAGCTTTAATCATTTTTCTTAAAGGCAGACTGACAATAGCTTATGATGTATCCACTTCCATGAGTATTGCATTTTAGTAAGAACATGAATATAATAATTCTAATGGTGACATATGAGGCATTTTGGCAGGCAGCCAAAGGGATGATTTTGACCATGAGCTTCTCATTGCCTTCATCCTACACCAGGTCAGAGACTGTGTAAATGATTAAGGCTATCTTGCTGCAATCTATTTCAAGAGAAGACTATTCTAGTGTCATAGGTATTTCTGTTACCTTACTCACTCTGCAATATTATATGTATCTCCTCTGTCTACATTTCCTCTAACTATTAATCTAGTAGACATTCATAGTTACTATATACAGACTGTATAGGAGCTTATGATATATCATCATTTATCATTTCAATAACCCAAATGATTGGTATTAAAATCTTATTTTATAATTAAGGAAACTGAGGCAGATAATTATGATAGCCTAAGGTTACAGTGAAAATGACAAAGCTAGGATTCAGAAACAACTTGGTCTATCTCTACAGCCCATTTATAATATATGCATTGAGCATATTTTGTTGACATTTATTTGTACTCATTCTTTTTGTCCCATGATTCCATGATTAGACTTTGTTACAACTCAATGTAATTTCTCCCCTGTTTCTTTCATGAGAAGAGTGTGACTGATATGCCTATATTGGTGCTTGAACACAATAACAGAGTGACCATATCTTTATATACAGGAAGGTTGGCCTATGTCAGCAAAACACACAGGTAAATAGAAAACAGAATATCACAAAATTTTGCAGCTGGAATTAATGTAAAGATAAGCAAGAAATATTCTTTTTAAATAAAATGTATTTCTAGAATATTAGTATGCAGTAAAATTTTTAAATAGTGAAACTACTATGTATGAAATGGGGTATACTTGTCATTATAAATTTGTACAAACCATAAAATATACAACACTAAGAGTGACCCCTAATGTAAACTATGGTCTTTGGGTGATGGTAATGTGTCAATGCAGGTTCATCAATGGTAACAAATGTAACATTCAGGTGGACGATGTTGATAATGGATAAGAGTGAGGGTAAATGGGAAATCTCTGGACCTTCCTCTCAAATTTGCTGTGAACTTAAAATTGCTCCAAAAAATAGTCTAGTAAAAATTAAGTAAATAAATATTAAAATTAAAAATAGCAAATATTAACTAATTGCATTCATTGTAAAAAATCAAGAACATTTTTAAAAATGAAGAAAATGGAAAGCTTAATTTATTGCATGAATTTGAATGGCTTAGATAATTAAATTATCTTGGTAACCCTGTAAGAAGGTATCATTATTATCTCTTTTCACAGATGAGGAAATTAAGGTCATTAATGCTTTCTAATACACAGAAGAATACACAGCTGGGAGGTGGAAGAGCCAGGATTTAAACCCAAGCCTACTTGACTGCAATGTCTAATCATTCATGCATTGCCATGTATTCATGTCATGTATTTATATTAGAACATGGGGAAAGGACTGTTGACAGTAAGAGGGATGGAGGTAGCAGATTAGTTTCATGTTTTGGTACTTGTGTGAATATTAAACATTTTATATAGATCATGTATTTCTTGTATAATTAAGAAAGAAGGAAACAATGAATTCATAGAAAAAATCTTGTCAAGGATAGGATTTTTTTTCTAAATTTATTAAAGTCACCTTCTATTAATCACATATTTAAGATCAAAACAAAAACAAAACTAATTCATCAAAAGGAACTATAATTCACCTTGCTATTAAATCAAAATCTTAAGAATTTTTGTCTTCCTTTCTTTTCTTCTCTTTTCTCCTTTCTCTTCCATTCCTTCCTTCTTTCCTCCCTCCTTCTTTTCCTCCCTCCCTCCCTCCCTCCCTCTCTCTTGCTTGATTTCATTCTTTCCCTCTTTTAATCCACTAAATATCTTTTAAAATCCAAGATTTTCTCTGAAAACAAAAAATATTTAGGGTATGGGGTTGGTTGTGCTATGCCATGTTGCTTACTGCTGACCTAAAAATCTATAATAATAAAAGCTAATTAGACCGGTAGTCCTTCTAGACGAAACTGGCTGCAAGGGAAGCCCAGGTCCCTGGTGCCCGAGGGAAGCCGGTGCCAGCAGCGGGGGGAAGGAAGGCCTACTCTTGCATGAATTTCGTGCATTGGGCCTCTAGTAAGTTAATAAACCTAATGGTGATTAAGTACAACCCAGGAGAACAAGGAGCAGTGTAGGGCTTGTAGTTTTTCATTGATCCATAGGGAGAACAACTCAGGTCAAATGTGATGTTGTTTCTATCACAATGAAAACAACCTGAACATTCTGGAGTGCATGATAATGGAAGGGAATATTGAAAGACCTGTCTGTCAGCTTCTTTTAGTGAAGCAGTAACAACAATGAAGCAGGGCATAGAGACCTTATACCTTTCAGGAAAGATAAACAGAGCCAAACACCATTCTTGAAGATGTGAATGGAAAGAAAAATATAGTACAGGCTCTACACTCATTCCTACTTCAAAAACATTCTATTCAGCGAAGCTTTTGAAGACTTTGTTACTTACCTTTACAGATTTGAGATACAATAGCTATAGCTCTCTGATTGAACAGGCTCTTGCATTAGGAATGATTTGGGAAAAATTGGGCTCTCCCATGAACAATTAAAGGTACTTTAAAATATTACCATTCTTTAAGGTCTGTGTTATGAAGGAGCATACCAAATTGTGCACATTATTGATTTTAGCAATGTTAGGCTAAACATTTTTGCCATAGATGGGATGGAATGGTGGAAGAGAAAGCTTTTCACTTAATTTTAATCTAATTCTTTTTTTTGTACTATGATTTGGAATCCAATATACCTATAAGAATTACTTTCCAAATTTTATTTGTGCAGATCTACTGAGTTAAAATATATATGAGTGTATTTTGAGAAAATACCCAGTTGATTCTGATATCTACCTGTGATTTGTTACACACACACACACACACACACACACACACACACACACATTTATATATATAAACACATTGTATATAGTATATTATATATACATACATTTATAATGTATATATACTACATAAAAATATATATCTATTTATATATACATATTCTATATAATCTATCTATATCCTCTCTAGAATATAAATATCATAAGGTAGAATAATGTCTTATTTATTGTTGTATTTCCTGGGCCTAGAACCCAGAGCCTGATTTCTAAGAAGCCTCTCAGAACATATTTGTCAGTGAATAATTCATTGGAGAGGCAGTGCAGTGTTAGTGATCCAATGATCAGATTATTCATGGTTAGGGAAACAGGTCCTAAGTATTACCTCAGTAGATGGTGTTGTGAGACCTGAGGCCCTGGGAATAAAGCAAGGGGTACTGAGAAGGCCAAAGGAGGGTTCATACGGTCAAATTTTCTTCCTTGTGCTATCAGATAGCCAGATAGCTTTTCTTGTTAATGCTGGTGGTACAAGTAGAAGAGGGGGCTGCAGTAACTGAGGTGTGGAGGAGTGAGTGAAATGTTGAAATTAACACTCTATCAGTATTTCTTTCTGTTCTCTTTTCCTAGAGTTGGTTTTATTGCTGGCCTTCTAGGTCCTCCTAGTTGATGCTGGTCTTCTTCTTTTTTTTCTCTTTCCCTTAATTTTGCAAGGCAATTGAGTCCTGAGCTCATGCTGCAGATTTATCATGGTTAAAATTCCCCAGAGTATTAAGAATTGTTTAAGATGTTTTAGTAATGTATGCTATTATACATATGAAAATAAGTTGTTATTGACTATCTGGTTTGTTTACTAATGTATTTTAAGCACTTAAAAGAGCACTTGATACATAGTAGAGAATCAATAAATATATTGTTTAAGGATTGACATACATTTCACATCTTTATATTCACATATATATGTTCCTTCAGAGAGGAAAGGAGAGGGAGAGAGAGAGAGAGAAACATCAGTGATGCCTGCCTCTTGCATGCCCCCTGGGGATTGAACCTGAAACCCAGGGATGTGCCCTGATCGGGAATGGAACCGTGACCTCCTGGTTCACTGAATCATGCAGGCTGAGTGGCAAGTTGTCTTTTAAGTAGTAATAAATCACATTAAAATTGGTGTATCTGGGATTCAAACCCCGATTCTGTGTCATTCCAGAGCTTGTATATGCTTCCTGCTTAGTCACTGTAGCTCCGCAGAAGCCAATGGGCTTCTCTAGTGTTGTCAG
Organism: Myotis brandtii; assembly: GCF_000412655.1. Taxonomy (NCBI): domain Eukaryota; kingdom Metazoa; phylum Chordata; class Mammalia; order Chiroptera; family Vespertilionidae; genus Myotis; species Myotis brandtii. Next base: position 2,509,665 of record NW_005354291.1, on the reverse strand, counting down.
ATAGCCAGTGTAGAATCACCATTACTCTTCTTTTAGATTATTCTACTAGACCCACCCTTATTCAGTGGTTCTCAATCGGGGTGTACATTAGAATCAGCTGGAGGGCTTTGAAAATGCCAATATCTACTCCTGTCCTCAAAGCTATCAAGTCAGTCTTTTGTGGTGGGATGAGGCATCACTATTTTAGGGTCCTGTCTGGTGATTCCACTGTGTAGCCTATCTTGAGATGAGAGAGTCTTATATGGCTGGCAGATGAGGAATTGACTTTCGACTTTGGACAGGGGAGGAAAAAGGAGGGTTCATAAGGTCAAATTTTCTTATGCAACAGCTTCTCTTTCCCTTTGATTTCCAAGAACGGCCTGAAAATATGTTAAACTAGGGCCTCAAATAAATCAAGCAAGTTTGGGGTCTGCTGACCTAATCCATCTTCAAAGTAAGGCCTTTTGTATCTAATTATAATAATAAAGCCTCATTTCCTGCATCAAAGCACCTTATAATCACCTAGGCTTGACATTTAGATTTCAGCCTTTACCTTCTGATGCCCCAGGGGAAATGGCTTTCTGCAAAACCATTTCTGAAAACTTACAAATCGGTGTGGCTGGCCAGTGTTTCTATGCATGCATATTAGCATAACCAATGGACACAGACAGTGGGGGGTTGCCCAGGGTGGGAATGGCTGGTGGCGGGTGGGGGAGGGGAGGTCAATCTGGGGAAAAGGAGACATATGTAAAACTTTAGACAATGAAAAAAAAAAGTGAACTACTTTTTCTGTGAAAATGGCTATATCCAAAGCCTCTCAAATTTCACGTCAGAGTAGATGTGTTTCTGCAGCTATTGAAAGTAGGCATAGGGAGATGATTTAAGACAGGAAGTAGAAAATAAATTGTTCAATTAAAACGATAGTGGGAATTTTGGGGGAGAAAGTGATGACCTGAGCTAGAACTTAGCCAGGAACAGTTAATGCTCCTACCCATATATAGAAGAATGAGAAATGCATAATTCTCCAGCCTATTCCTACCCCACCCCTTGTGTCAGCATGTATTACATTTATGTTCTGGTTGCTGTGTGTACAATTCAGATGGGAGAGAAATTTATTACCAGATTTATAGAAAAAGACATGTGGGTAGTTTGTACCACATAATTCAAAAGCTGTAGAAGCTGGCAAAAATCCCCAAACAGAAATTTCTCCCTGTCCCAGAGTGTTTAAGCGGTGTACAATATGTGAACCGATAGCCATCATTCAGGCATCATGTGTTGGGGCATCCACCAGGCACAAAAAATATTATATTCAGGAGTCATAGGAAACCACATGCATGGTTTTATCATTTCACTATCAAAGAAGTAAAAGTTTAATAGAAAATCATTATGGCAAGCATAATCAATATTTGATCACCAAAGTGTCTTTCTTTTCTTCCATTCTCACATACCGATAGCCATCATTCAGGCATCATGTGTTGGGGCATCCACCAGGCACAAAAAATATTATATTCAGGAGTCATAGGAAACCACATGCATGGTTTTATCATTTCACTATCAAAGAAGTAAAAGTTTAATAGAAAATCATTATGGCAAGCATAATCAATATTTGATCACCAAAGTGTCTTTCTTTTCTTCCATGCTAACATTGTCTGTTATTTCCTTCGCAACAATTTAACTAATTTTTTAACTTATACAATAAAATTGACTTGTTTGGATTCGTGTAATGGCCACCACCACTGTCACAACATGGAACAGTTCTATGGCCCCCCAAACTTCCTCATGTATCTTTTCATAGTCATGTGCTTCCATCAAACCCCCGATAACCACTCATCTGTTCGCCATCATTGGGGTTTCGCCTCTTCAAGAATGGCATATAAATGGACTTTTAAAATATGTAATATTTTGAGACTGTTTTGTTTCAAGGTTTTGGAAATTATAAATATAGCTGCGATAAACATTTATGTACTCAGGGGTGGCATTGCTGAGTCATCTGGTAGGTATGAGTGTACTTCGTAAGAAATCGTGGCTGTACCACCCTGCAATCCCACCAGCAAGGTATGAGAGCTCCAGTTTCTCTGCATCCTTGCCAGAGCTTGGTATTCAGTGCTTATTTATTTTAGTCATTGTAACAGTGTGTAGTGATATTCTATCATTGCTTTAGTTTTTATTTCCCTGTTGGCTAATGATACTGAAGATCTTTTCATGTGCTTGTTTACCATCCTTACATCCTCTTTAGTGAGGGGTCTGTTCAAGTTTTGTTTTTTTGTTTTTTAAATAGACAAGTATTTTATTTTTATTATTTAAAATATATTTTTATTGATTTCAGAGAGGAAGGAAGAGAGATAGAAACTTCAATGTTGAGAATCACTGACCGGCTGCCTCCTGTGGATCTGTAACTATTAACACTTAAAAGCTCATGTGATTTTCATCTGTCCCACCACGAGGAAGGGCCCTTCTGGTAGGAGGGGAGCCAGGAGGCACAGGGCCAATCCCTGGTCTGAGTCGGCTCCGTGCGACACTCACCTGGCCCCAGTCCCGCGGCCGTCATCTGTGTGGCCATGAGCCGAGCCAGGTGCTTGATCTGGGCTTCGGTGCCTGCCGACTCCACTGGGGTGTAGATATGTAGTTCAGTACTACATTGTCAGTGATCCATTACCTATTATGTAATGGAGAGGACAGAAATGAATACAGACTAATTTCAACAAAACATTTATAGAATATTTTGTGCTCACAAATGCACAATATGATATCAAATAATAAAGGTGTATTTATAAATATGTTTTATTCTCAAGGACTATGCCCATTGCACTCAAAATGCTTGAAGTACGTTGGCAAAAGGGCATCAATGCATAAAAAACAAATTCTGCAATGCTACTTTATGGTAAGGTTGGCTCCTAGTTTTAAATGTGTAAGAAACGGGTGATACAGACAGTACATGCTATGAGTTATGAAGTGAGGGACCCTGTTTGCTGTGGTAGGAGCTGTGAGCCTGTGGAATGGGAAGATGTGGATGAGAGGGAAAGACGGACTTGGTCTTTACTTCCACAGTGGAATGAAGGCCTGGGGGAGGTTCCACACACGCTCCAATTACTGAAGTCCAGACTTTGCCTTCTGCCGCTCTGTCAGTGTATGTGCCGGGACCAATTTGTTATGAACTGAGTGGGACTCTTTATTTTATTATCCAGCATATCCAAAGTATTGAATTCTTAGTACATGAGCCATGTTTATCTTAATATCAGACAAAAATCAATAAAGCTGCACATTTGCACCACATTAACAACTCTTTTTATTATATTGCTGGGCTCAATGAATTTCATTACAGTGCCAATGAGTTATAAAACCTCTAAGGAAAAATACTTTTCATAGAGTAATTAGTGACTTTAATACCATATTTGTAGGATAGAGCACTATTATGCTAATTATACTGGAAGAAAGTTATTAATAGTCATCAAGTTTGTTTATTCTCCATATAAATTCAACATTAATTAAAAATATAGTAACAACAATAACAACACTATAGGTATTTAGAGTATTCTGTCAAAAACCCACTATATCCCTTGTTTACTTAAATAAGAAATACTAAGTGGTCTCATTATTATAAGAAAAATGAAGAGAATATATGGCACAACCAAGTTATACTCTATCTCTTTATTCTCGTTGTATTTCCTGGGCCCACCTTGGGGAGGAGAGGTAGAGTGAGAGGGTCTCAAGCAAATTCAGAAACCCAGAAGTCAGAAAAGGTTTACATGTTTGACTGCACACACATTAAGCAATTTAAAAAGGAAGAACAAAGGATAGCACAATCAAAATTAAAAAGCTACTTATAAAAATATTGACAAATACTTAGGGAAAATTAATGTGTCTAAAATGCAAAAGCTGGTTCTTTGAACACATCAATAAAATTGATAAAACTCTAGCCAGGCTAACTAAGAAAAAAAGAGGAAATCACAAATTAATAACAGTAGAAATGAAAGAGGGATCATCGCTATTCATCGGATGGACTCGAAAAGGATAATAAAGAAATAATATGTCTATAAATTGACTATTTAGATGAAATGGACCAATTTCTTGGACACAAACTATAGAAGGAGAAATAATCAAAATAAGCTGATGTTGATTAAGGGAATTGAATGAATAGTTATTAACTCCTGTATTAGTAGGAGTCCTTTAGAGAAACTGAACCTTATTTTAAGGAATTGACTCATGTGATTTTGGAGGCTGAGAAGCCCCAAGATCTTCAGCCCATCAGCTGGAGAGCCAATGGCATAGTTTCAGTGCATGCCCAAAGCCCTGAGAACCAGGAAAGCCAGTAAGTTCTAGCGTGAAAGCTAACAGGCTTCAGACCCACGAAGAGCGGTGTGGGAAGCCACCCATTGTCTTCACTATCAGAGAAGTGTAAACAAGGATCCCGGAACGCTGGTGAACCTTGAGTCCTGGCAAGGGCCAGAGCTATGCACCGATTGTTTAGTCCAGACAATGGGGGCTCAAGCTATTTCCTGACTAAATAGTCTCAGAGTAAATCTTTCTAATATTTACTGCCCTTTAAGATAGTCTGTCTGTTACCGCAATTACCTGACTAAGAGCTAGATGTTTATCCAAAATTGAATAAAAAGTTGGCAAGGCCTGGGCACCAGGGGAAGTTCTTTCTCTTGCATTGGGCTTATCCGCCTGGTCCCCAATATTTCCAAATTATTATTTCTTGTCTCATCTCTTTCATTTGCGTGCGGCCCCTTCTCCAGATCCTGAACCCTGAACCACACAGGACGTGAGTTTTCACAGAGCGGATGTTTCAGTTTCAGTCTGAAGGAAGGAAAAGACAGATGTCCCAACTCAAGGCAATCAGGTCATAGGAATTCCCTCCTACTTGTAGGATAGAGTCAAGCAAGCCTTCAACTGATTGCACCACCTTAGAGAAGGCAATGGGATTTACTCTGTCTACTGATTCAAATGTTAATCTCATCCAAAAGCACCATTATACACGCATCCAGAAAAATGTTTGACAAAATGTCTGGGTATTCCATGGCCCAGTCAAGTTGACACATAAAAGTAAACAATTATATCTTCTAAAACAGAAAGAACCAAATCCAGATGGCTTCATTGGTGAATTCTAATCAATGAAGAAATGATAGCAATTCTTATGAAAGAAATGATAACAATTCTTTAAAATATCTTCAAGGAAATAGAAATGAAGTGAGCATTTCTTTATTAAAAAAAACTAGTTATAGACATTACAAGAAAGGAAGACTACATATCAATATCTCTCAGGCACATGGTTGCAAAAATCTTCAACAGAATATTAACAATTCAGATCCAGCAATGTATAAAAAGAACTTTACACTAACCAAATGGTATTTATTTCAGATATGAGCTAGTTCAACATTCAAAAATCAATTAATGTTATCATTCATAATAATAAGGTAAAGAAGAAAGATCATATGATCATTGCAGAAAAGCATTTCACAAACTGCAACATCTATTCATGATAAAAAAAGCAAATTTTGCCCAGCTGGCATGGCTCAGTGGTTGAGTGTAGACCTATGAGCCAATCAATGGTACTCTCTCATCATTGTTGTTTCTATGTCTCTCTCCCTCTCCCTTCCTTTCTGAAATCCATTAAATATATATTTTTTAAAAAGTAATAAAACTTAGCAAATTTAGGAAAAGAAGAAAACCTTCTGAACAAATTAAGAACATCTACAAAAATCTACAGCTAACATAATGATGAGAAACTAGATATCTTCCCCTTAAGATGAACAAGGTACTGATTTCCCTTCTCACCACTCCTATATAACATTGTACTAAGCATCCTAGATAATGCAGTTTTAAAAAGGAAATAAAAAGTTGGGAAATAATAAAACAATCTTTGTTCACAGATGACATGACTATGTAGAAAATCCCAAAGAATCAATAGCAAATAGCTCCAGAAATAAGCAGTTATACCAAAGTTGAAGGATACAAGGTTAATATATGTAAGTCAATAGCTCTCCTGTATATCATCAATGAAAATTGGAATTTGTAATTAAGAAAACAATAAAATTTTCATTATCAGTAAAAAAAGAAAGAAAGGAAAATTTAGGTCTAAATCTTATAAAAATGTGTTCAGGATTTATGAGGAAAACTACAAAGCTCTGATGAATAAGATTAAAGAATCCCTCTCTATATAAATGGAGAAATATGTATGTTCAAGTTCCTAGCTTGGTCTATAGATTCAATACAATCTAAGTGCAAATCCTAGCAAGATTTTTTTTTTGTGTGTGGATATATGCAAACTTATTTTAAAGTTTACACAGAAGGGCAAAAAGACCCAGAATAGTGAACACAATTCTGAAGAACAACGAAGATGAAAGACTGCGGTTACCTTTACGATTTAATATAAAACGGTAGTAACTAACACAGTGTAGTATTGGCCAAATATAAGAAAAATATGTCAGTGAAACAGAATAGAAAGCCCAGAAATATACTCATACAAATATAGTAAAATAATGTTTTGGAAAACAGTAAGGCAAGTCAACAAAGAAATAATGTTTGTCAATAAATGGTGCCAGAACAATTAGTTATACATATGCAAAAATATATAAATGTAGAAACAAACTTTCACATTTCATAAAAATAAACTTGAAATTTATCATAGACCTAAATGTAAAATGCAAAATTGTAAAAGCCCTAAGTGATAACAGGAAAAAATTCTAAGTAACTTTGAGTTTGGCAATGAGTTTTTAGGTACAACACCAAAAGCACAAAAGTTAAGTTGGACTTTATTAAAATTAATAACTTTTCCCCTTATTTTTATAACAGTATTTCTATTAATACTTATGGTGGATGATTTTTAGATATATAGAGAGATAGTTTATCAATGGATATAGAGATAGGTTTACCTGGTTCTTTAAAATTCTTTTATATAATTGCTTTCTCTTGTCAGTTATTCCTGTTCAATGCTTAATTATAATGGAGATAGTAAGAATCCTTTTTGTTTGTTTCTTTTGTTAGCAGGAATGCTATTGTTTCACATAATGTCAATAATGGCTTGTGTGTTTGTGTGGCTTGGTGTGTGTCTGTTAAGGAAGTTAAATCACTTTCTTTTATTGAATGCTTTTAACATAAAAGGATTTTGAATGTTGTCAAGTGTCTTATAAGATATGAAGAGGTATTCATGTGCTTTTTCTCCTTAGATCTATTACCATGATGGATTAACTTAATGACTTGCTTAATATTGATTCACGCTTGTGTTCCTGGAATAAATCCCTTTTATGGTCTTTATATATTACATTTTAACGTGCTATTGGATTTACTTTGCTAATATTATAGATTTCTGCCTAATACCCATGAGAAATATTTATCAGTAATGTCCTTTTTATCTGATATTGTCATGTTTTTGTGCTAACACTACATTATGTTTGTCTCATAAAAATAATTTGCAAATTTTTCTTTCTTTTCTCTTCTCTGGAACAGCTTAAGTAACAATGAAATTATCCAGTTCACAATTCTGGCATAATGACTTGTGTCTTCCATTTTTCTATATCTCTCAGTGTGGACTACTGGTTCTTTTCGAATCTATCTTATTATTTATATCCCTCCTTCCCCAAATTATCAATTTCACTTAGATTTTTACATTTTTGTAATGTTTCTAGAATATATGTGTTTTTTTCTAGTCTCACAATTTTTTCCTGGTACTAAGTGATTAGCACTTTTTTAAGTGTCAAGTGAAAGATTCTGTGACTGTGTTCTGCCTATTTCTGAGCAAGATATTCTCTTGCAGAATGGGAGTTTTGAATCAATCCTTCCTTTAAACCAAGTGGAATACATCCTCTCTAGTTTTTCTTGCTGCTATAGGTTTCTCCTACTTTGTAGAGAAGGAGAATTAGATTATATTTCTAATTTAATATTTTAGCCCATGTGTTCAAAAGTGGTATTGAAGTCAGTGATGGAAGATATGTGTACTAAGACATTCCCAAGTAAAACAAGTTCACTCTGTACTTTTCACACTTTAAAATTAAGCTAACTCCACCAAAGGTGGTCAGGTTTGTTGATGACAGTACATTTTTTCTTTGTCATTGTGCAGGGCTAAGTTAGTATAAATAGTCAGTGAATATCAATTCCTTCTAAACATTGAGGCAATTACTGAAAAATGATGCTATCATTTTTAAAACTGAATTTGCTGTTTAAATGTCTGATTCATTCATATACTTCTCAGTTAATTAATTTATTATTTAATATAATTAAGCCAGGCCTGAAAAAATAGGGCATATGCAAAATAGTTCAAATCATCATACGTAAATATAACTCTTATGAACGAATTTATTTTTTCCTCCAATATATGAGACTACATAAAGCTATAAAGTTATGAATATTAACAAGATTCAGATGGCACATGCATTTTCTATTGAACATTTATGTTAAGCTATAGAAAAACAAAAAACTTTATATTCTGTAAATAATTTTTTGTGTGGTAATTCTCAAACACAGTTTTTCTTTGTCTTAAAGGAACTTATTTTTGCATAGACCTAGAGAATTTTAGGTCCAAAGAGACCTTAGAAACCACATGTTTTTATAAATTTATCATGCTAAACTAAAACAAGGAGGGGAGTTTAGAGAGGAAGTCATGCATTTTGATTCAAAGCCCTGGGAACTCTCAAAAGCATAAACATTACATAGCCTCATGTTAAAATAATCATTGATGATGATATCTTCATTTGTGGCCCTGATGGGCCCAGGGATGGGCTGCAGGATATGTATGAGTCCCTTGATAAGGTAGGAAAGCGTGAATGTTTCCATATGCATCTCTGTAGACATTTGAGCTTTTTCTGGGAATGGCTTTCTCTAGTTTCCTAAAAATGGCCTGTGATACCGCTGTATATTAATAAAAGATTCCATAATATATAGTAAAAGTGGTAAAAATTTATCATAATATGGAGGGGGGAGACTTAAAATAAAAGTAAATTCAGAAGGCTCAGTATTCTAAAGTTATATATTTGTATATGAAAAATAAAGAGAAACATCATACATACATTATATACTGCACAGGAACCAATAAACTCCTTTAGCAGATATTTTTGTATCCTAAGCTTAGTGTTTGGTCATGTATCTGAAAAATTATCTTAATAAATATGAAGTGAACAAAACATATTTATATGTCTTCTTTATTAAGTTATGAATCCTATCACCTACAGTAAGGTGCTATACTTCTCTAATCTTTCTGGAGTATCCATAGGGGAGGGAGAGAGAGAGAGAGAGGGAGGGAAGAAGAGAGAAGAACAGATAAAGGTTTCCTATTTCTTAATCTTATTTAACTTTTGGTCTCTATGAAAACCTTAGGCAGGGGTCCTCAAACTAAGGCCCGTGGGCCACATGCAAATACAAATATTGTATTTGTTCCCGTTTTGTTTTTTTTTTACTTCAAAATAAGGTATGTGCAGTGTGCATAGGAATTTGTTCATAGTTTTTTTTAAAACTATAGTACGGCTCTCCAACGGTCTGAGGGACAGTGAACTGGCCCTCTGTTTAAAAAGTTTGAGGAGCCCTGACCTTAGGGGTTAAGAGAAAACAGCAAACAACTGACAAAAACAACACAAAGCAGTGCATATTTAACTTCTGGGCCTAAGGTTCATAATGTACCTATTATTCCTATGAACCTCAGTAGGTTTCACACCAACAAGAATTTAATCTTAGCCCAACAATGTAAACAAGAATTTCGTATAGTCTCTTGAGTTATCATATTCCATAATTCATATTGTGATATTCTATGAATAGTAATGCATGCTAATACACAGGCATCAGTCGGTATATGCCCTCCATTGAAAATCACTTCCTGTTAATATTCCTTGCCAGTCAGTTTGCACTTAGTTATCCAACTGTTTGCAATACCTTGTTTCCTTGTGTGCATTCACATAAAACTCTACTCTTCCACAGTCCAATTCATAATCTATTAAAAATGATCAGACAAATTTGGCTTGCCCACCTTACCCAGGTGAATATCATAATATATTTTTTTACAAGATACTTCTTAAAAACATCGACCTTAATCTATGTACTCTAAAAGTCAACATCCATTGGAAATTTAAATAAATTTCATAATGTAGAGAAGCACAAACACAGAAAGTCTTCAGAATGATAGCATTTTGCTCTAGAGGACATGGAAAGTATTCATCCAGTTGCCATTTACAATGCCTTCTTTCCTATTCCTTCCTTCATAATTTACATAAACACCTAAGCTTTCAGTATAAATTTTATATCAATGAACATATTAATTGTAATCATTTCAGAATTTACTACTTTGTATATATGTTTAACATGGCAATGAGAGCTAATATATTTTAAGGGATTCCATTGTGATTAGTGACTTACGTAAATTGTCTCATTCCTTCTTTCCTTTGAGGTAGGTACTATTATTTCCATTTCACTCATTATTTCTATCAGAGTGGAAGACTGAGGCTCAGAGGGATGACACTCACTAGTAATAGTGAGAGGCAAGATGCATCCTTACAGTGGAAACAAGCAGATCATCTGGAGGAGAAATACCAAATTGGTATTAACATACAGGACAGAAGTGCTTATCTGTGACTAATTCCCTAAATTGAGCTTGTTGGTAAAATTTGTGCAATAGCAGTATGCACAAAATTCCAGTAATGGTATCTATTTTGCATTGTGCTTAATTTCTTCTGTTTATTCTCTATTCTATCAAAGATCAGCAAGTGGCAAATAGGTTAAAAGCATCTTTATTTGAAAAAGTCCTATAAAGCATGTTTCTACAAGTTTCATGTTCTTAAAATTAGTAATGAATCAATTAGTCCATAGTATTGATTTAATTTTTCCTTAATCTTTTTGATGTTGACCACTATATTGGCGACTGAAGTCAGTAGGTCAAAGTTAGTAACTTTCTGTTTATAAAAATGTGAATACCACACACTATAATGTATGATTTTGTAAAATGATTTTATGTACTGATTAATGAGATTGGCTGAACCAAACACTATATATTGTTCCATGGACAGAGCGTTCACCTATAATATTTAGATCCCTTTAGTTACCTTACAAATGCAAATTACAGGAGTCAGTCAGAAAGGCAAATTAAACGACTTGAATTCATTATTATTCTTGGGGGAAAAGAGTGTTAGACCAGGTAGTGACTGACTGAGAAACACAGAAGATTCATAGTTTGAAAGTGTATGATTTTTACATTGGGTTTTAGTAATGTATAGGAATGTACTATTTTCTACTTTTGAGTAAGAAGGTAACAAACCTTTAAAAAGTATTGTATAATGGCTTAAATAATACTTATGTGTTCATAAGTATTATTTAACCCATTTGAGCCAATGGCTACAGTTTCAGATAAACACTAGCTTGTCCTAAGGGTCTTTAAATGTGTCCCCTTTTCTATTTGATTCTGAATAACGAAGACATTTTAATGGAGATATTTTTATGTGTGGCTAATTAGTATGAGGCTAAACAGCGCTGTGCTGCTTGCTGTATATATTAGTGCCTTTGCCACTTTTCCTAGCATTAATAAGCATTTTAATATTTTATAAGGCAAGCTCTAAATTATGAAAAATAAATCTGAACATTATTAATACCCAATGGGACAGCATTAAAAAAGGGGGACAGCATGAATTACTGTATAACTGAGTACTTAGCTCAAGAAATTGTCATTTCTTACTGATGTTGGAGACCTCAGCGAGGCTTAAGAGAGGGTTTGGGTTTTCTAGAAATAACTGGTAAGTCATGAATGTATTTGAACGTGTTGAAAAGGATAAAAACTCATGTCCAATTCAGCGCACTGGTGTATCAAAGAGAAGCAGTTGCAAAAGCTGTCTGAAATCATAGGGTGCTTTAATACATCACATGTCAGGATTTTCTTTGAGCCTTAAAAGACTGTATCACTATTTTCAATCATATCTTGACAGGTGCTGGAAGGAGGGCAATACATAGACAGGAAAACACTTCAACATACATTTGGCTCTAAATTGCAGGCAAAGAGTTGAATATAACGCTGATGCGAGACTCATCTTCTAGCTCTACTTTCCATCAGAATATTTATACAAGGACATGCTTAGAGAAGTGTGAGTATAATTCATAATCAAGGGGTTGAAACTGAATAGTTACGTGTGTGGTTGGGTACTTCTGTGTTGCACCTTGTAAGACTCAACTCAATATAAGTATTTCACAGAAACCGATGAGAAGACTCTGAATTATAACTCCTTTTAATTCAAAATAAAAGCAGGAATAAAAGTTTATTGATCTCATATATTTCTGCTGGATCCCTAAAAAAAAAAAGCATCTTATCATTAGTTTATCTCTCTTCTTCTACATTTCTGTTGCTGCCTTCCAATAAAGAATTTTTATTCTACCTCCATTTTAACACCAGCACTATGCTGTACAATGTAAGAGCAGAAACTTCACAACAAAATGACTGAACCACTGAGCCAGTTTTTTTTTAATGTCTTTTTATTGATTTCAGAGAGGAAGGGAGAGGGAGAGAGAGAGAGAAACATCAATGATGAGAGAGAATCATAGATCGGCTGCCTCCTGCACGCCCCCACACTGGGGATTGTGCCTGCAACCAGGGCCGTGACCTCCTGGCTCATAGGCTGATGTTCAACCATTGAGCCACGTCAGCTGGGTCTGAGCCAGTTTTTGATTGAACACAGGCATGCATCCAAAGACAGTGGACTCTTTAAGAAAAACTTTAGTGCTGTTCTTTACTGAATAAAAGTGAGATGGTTGGTCTTTCTGGCTCTCTCTCTCTCTCTCTTTTTTAATAGGTAGCAAGAAGAATGCAGAAGGTAATTGTAGTATTTTCTCTGGAAAATTTCTTATGATTAGGTATATTTCCTATATTGTACATTACTGCAGGTGACAGTTTTGCTAAAATTTTTGCCACTACATAACAAAGATCTATTTTTCAGTTTTCAGTAACATGTTCTTATTTCCCTCTAAGCCCACAATGACAACTTGTTCATTAAAACTCTGCTCACAGCCTTTCGGCTCTTACTAGTAACTCTCTTTAAGACATTTCCATTATGCACCTACCGCGAACTTCCAAATTCATTGCCACATATTGTAGATTTTTATTAAGGAAAACTCCTACCCCCAGCCCAACTTCCCCATACACACAGATACAAAATAATTTTTGATTATCTATTGCATTAAAAAATAGAACACTATTTTAGTGACTTAAAAGAACCACAATTATATATTTGCTCATGAATCTGTATTTGGGAAGAGCTTGTCAGGCAAAGATTATGTCTGCCCCAGGATTTGCTGTCTGGGCTGGCTCGATAGAGGACTGGAGAATCCACAATTTAGATGTCTCATTCATATGGTGAGCACGTTGAAATGATTGCTGGCTAGATGCTCAGATGCGGCTAAGGGCTGGGGACTCCATTGGACTTTTCCGTATAAGCCTTTCCATGCACTGCTTGCACTTCCTTGGGTTTTAAAAATCAGTGTTTGGCCCTACCCGGTTTGGCTTAGTGGAGAGAGCGTCGGCCTGCGGACTCAAGGGTCCCAGGTTCGATTCCGGTCAAGGGCATGTACCTTGGTTGCTGGCACATACCCAGTAGGGAGTGTGCAAGAAGCAGCTGATCAATGTTTCTCATCGATGTTTTTAACTCTCTATCCCTCTCCCTTTCTCTCTGTAAAAAATCAATAAAATATAAAAAAAAATCAGTGTTTGAAGGGACAGCAACTAGAAGCTTTCAATTTTTTAAGAAACAAAACAAAACACTTTCACCTCTATAACATGAATAAGTAGAAAAGGAGTTAAACTTTTTATATTTTTATTAATGCTTCTTGTTCATATTGCTTCAGAAATCTGATAAATGAAGCTCATTATAGCTTGAAATACAATTGTTAAAACCTTGACTCATGCCCTAACTGGTTTGGCTCAATGGATAGAGCATCAACCTGCAGACTGAAAGGTCGCAGGTTCGATTCCAGTCAAGGGCATGTACCTTGGTTGCGGGCACATCCCCAGTAGGAGGTGTGCAGGAGGCAGCTGATCAATGTTTCTCTCCCATCAATGTTTCTAACTCTCTATCCCTCTCCCTTCCTCTCTGTAAAAAATCAATAAAATATATATATATTTTTAAAAAAACCTTGACTCATCATCAGCTCCTGATTTATAAGTTAACTAGAGGCCAGTTGCACGAATTCGTGCACTGGTGGGGTCCCTCGGCCTGCCTGGTGATCAGGGCAGATCGGGGCCGTCTCACCCAGTCCTGATTGGGGCTGATTGGGGCCAGTCAGCTGGGGGAGGGTATGTGGGAGATTGGCCAGCCACAGGAGGTTGGCTGTGGGAG